>NW_026705763.1:300000-452991 GCF_029867415.1 Vicia villosa | reverse complement strand
GAAGAATTCAAGATTGAGCATCACAACTCATCTCCTTACAGACCAAAGATGAATGGAGCTGTAGAAGCAGCTAACAAAAACATCAAGAAAATCATTCAGAAGATGGTCATCACTTACAAAGATTGGCATGAAATGCTCCCGTATGCTCTTCATGGTTACCGTACAACAGTACGTACTTCGACTGGAGCAACTCCTTTCTCCCTTGTGTACGGCATGGAAGCAGTCCTACCTATAGAGGTTGAGATTCCATCAATGAGAGTTTTGATGGAGGCAAAATTAACAGAAGTCGAGTGGTGTCAAAGCAGATTCGATGAATTGAACTTAATCGAAGAAAAGCGCATGACAGCTTTATGCCACGGTCAACTATATCAACAAAGAATGAAGAAAGCTTTCGACAAAAAGGTTCGACCTCGCACAATCAAAGAAGGCGACCTTGTACTCAAAAAGATTCAATCTTTTCTCACAGATTCGAGAGGGAAATGGATTCCCAATTATGACGGCCCCTACGTGGTCAAGAGAGCTTTCTCAGGAGGAGCCTTAATACTCACGACTATGGATGGAGAAGAATTCACCCGTCCTGTGAACGTCGACGCAGTCAAGAAATACTTCGCCTAAATAAACAAAAGAACAGCTCGCTAAGTTGAAAACTCGCAAAGAGCGGCTTAGGCAAAAAAGAGCGTCTCGGTGAATCGAAAACCCGAAAGGGCGATTCAGGCAAAAGTTAGAGACATAAAAAATAAATAATCAATCCCGGTAAACTTAAAACCCGAAAGGGGTAGTTTACGCAAAAGTTAGGGATATATGGCAAGTAACTGTGTTCAGGACAAACTTGATCATTCAAAATCCATAGCGGAGTATTCATCATCAGCAGGTCATCTTCTACGAAGCACGAATACAGTGCAACTCGGAGTGGAAGGGAAAGATAACGGTCGTCACGTTTCATCGTAGCCCTTTTCCCGAAAATTACCAATTTCCAACTTTGTAAATACTCCATGGAATCAAGCATTTGGCTGATTACCATTCCATATATAATAATTTCAGCCTTGTGCTTTTCCTTTGCAATCTAGTCTTATTCAGTTTCTTGGAATGCATTTTAAGTTTAAACAGTCAATTTCTTGAAACGAATGTTTTCATAAAATAAAAATGAATTTACTTGCAAAAATAAAGGTGAAATTTCTTTCTAAGGTTTACAAACAATAGGAAGAATGCAAATAGTTGCTCCAAGAACGGTTGAGACTCCGGGAACCATTATTTCCCCATGAGGTCGCTTTGCGAGCATCTCCCGATGACGGATCTTTACTTCAAATCATACTACTCACTTCGGACAACGGACAACTGGTAATCAGATATTCCCAATAGAGTTCGAACTACAAGAAGAGGACATCTTCTGATCAACAAGAATTCAAGTCATATCATTAGGATTTTACATCCGCGACAATTCTATTCACATTCACTTTACATTTTATAATTGTCATAATATTCACGCATACATTACATCACAACTGCATAGTCAAATTAGGCTTTTAATCATGAGAATGCCCGAGTCATGAGGGCATGAACTCAAGTTTCCCCTGCAAGTCCTGGAGAAACTTTTTCCTTCAAGACAACAATCCATGTAGAGAGATTTCCCCAAGCAAGTCAATAGATGGTAGTCTCCCTCAAAGAGATAGTTTGTTCACTTTTGGAATTCCTCAGCCGAGATTCTCCTGCAGAGCGACATTCGACAGTCTTCTTCAGATAAGATAATCTGCTTTGCATTTTGGAATTCCCCAGAGGTTTGGTATTTCCCCAGCAAGGTCAAGAGATGCCACTTTTTCGTCAAAGAAAATAATTCAGAATCTCCCAGCAGATCGACAAATGATTCCCCAGCAGAATCAGTGAATGGTAGTCTTCATCCAGAAGATAGTTCATGATCCCCAGCGGAGTCAACAAATGGTAGTCTTTCCCCAAGGAAAGACAGTTTGTCTGTTAAATACTCAAGAGATCGACAAATGGTAGTTTCTTCAAACAGTTTGTCTGTTTCAGGGATGTTTAGTTCCCCACAGAGTCAATAAATGGTAGTTTTCCCCTTAGGAAAACAGTTTGTTGATTCCCCAGGCACCAATCGACGAATGGCAGTTTTCACCCCGAAAACAGTTCGTCCGCCTTCAAACAAAGTCATTAGCCCCTCAAAAGAGCATGGGCCCATATGACAATCTTTCAAAGATGCCAGGTCAAAAGGGAAGATGTTGAAGTTTCTTTATTTACCGTCAAATGGTATCTCATCTCCAAGTGCTGATGAGAAGTTTGATGAGGAAACAAATCTTTGAAGTTTCTTTATTTACCGTCAAATGGTATCTCATCTCCAAGTGATGATGAGAAGTTTGATGAGGAAACAACCCCTTGAAGTTTCTTTATTTACCATCAAATGGTATCTCATCTCCAAGTGCTGATGAGAAGTTTGATGAGGAAACAAATCTTTGAAGTTTCTTTATTTACCGTCAAATGGTATCTCATCTCCAAGTGCTGATGAGAAGTTTGATGAGGAAACAACCCCTTGAAGTTTCTTTATTTACCATCAAATGGTATCTCATCTCCAAGTGCTGATGAGAAGTTTGATGAGGAAACAAATCTTTGAAGTTTCTTTATTTACCATCAAATGGTATCTCATCTCCAAGTGCTGATGAGAAGTTTGATGAGGAAACAAATCTTTGAAGTTTCTTTATTTACCGTCGAATGGTATCTTACCTCCAAGTGCTGGTAAGAAGTTTGACGAGGAAACAGACCGTTGGAAATTTTCTCTTTATCTGAGATATTGTCCAAACACAACTAAGACCAGTTTCGAGATATGGACATCCGAAACAAGAGGGAGGTTGTTTACCTTTTTCTAAGTATCAACACTTAGTTAAAGAGGATGGATTGCGCATCCTACATTGCCATCCATTCACCAGAATCCACATCAAGTATTTCTGCAGGAGTTTGTCTCATCATCCCCCGCCAAGCGCGACAATGGGATCAAGTCATGTAAAGATTTTATCAATTACAACATCTCAGGAGCGCCCAAAATTCGGGCATTCTTTGATATTTAAGTCTCTTTTACGCAGGAGAGATCGAGATATCAATCTCTCTCCCTCCAGATAAAAGAAACTTAAATAGGGGCATCTGTCATACCCTAATTTTTGACCCCCCCTGAGATGGCATATCTTCAGGATTTTTCATCAGGTCAAGACAAGTACCCAGAGCAGTCATTTCTCCATCTGGTACCTAATCGAGGATGCTCAAAGACAAGAAAGCTCAGGCAAAGGATCAATCAATACAAAGATTAGTCTCTAATACAATCATGGGGCTCAAAAACTTCACTTTTCTCATCTATGATTGATTAGACATCCAGTCATATGAGTACAGGTTTACTCAGGTCACCAGACTAGGGTTTTGAGCCTATCAAGGACTAAAATCAGGGATCACATTTGGGAAACCCTAAAAAAACCTCAGAGGGTCATTCAAATACATCAATCATCTTCAAATAACTCATATGACAAGATCTACTAGACATCACACTTCAATTCAAAGTCTACAGTCATTATTTTCACATGGTCGACAAATTAGGGTTTTGACCTAATCCACCAAGATAGTTGACTTCTGATCAGGGCATGAATCCAAAACTCAAGACATGATTCAAGGATCTCTACTACCTCCATATAATCCATTTATATCATCCATTTGGGGAGAAGATCTTATTTCTACACAAAAGCCCAAAAATTCACTTTGTCAGGAAAAAGTCAACTGTGAAGGATCATCATTGACTTTTAAGGTTTTTGGTCAAAAAATGACTTTCAAAGATCAATATCATCAATATATGGATGTCAAAGTCATTTGGCCAAAGAAATTCAAAGAAATTCATCAAGGAGCGAAAAGTCGGGAATTAGGGTTTTTGAAGGCATGGTGAGATCTCAAAATTTCACCTACACAACTCAAAAAACTTCCAACATGAAAGTTGTAGATCTTGCCAAATAAAACAACATCTTACAAGGGAACTTTTTTCAAAAGATCAACCATTTATGAAGTTTTGGAAATTTTGAAGTTTAGGTCATAAACACTTAGAAATTTTTCTAAGTGTTTTAACCTAGTTTTCTTCCAACTTTGGCCTCATTTTTCACAAATTTCCCAAAGGATTCTGAAGAAGACATAAACTAATGATTTAAAGTAGATGTTTAGGGCTTTCCAAATTGTGTTCAACCTTCTCAAAATTCAATTTGAGCTAAGAGTTATGCTTGTTCAAAGTTGGCCTCATGAAGTGAAATTATAGGTCATGCATCATTTTGGAACTTTGAAGTTTTGTGCACATGACCTCAAATACAGATGCTACATGACCCATAATACATCTGCAAACATGCCATGCATTCATTTTCACCATGCCATGATAATTGAAGAAGATTCCTAAAACAAGAACATGTGATTATGTAATGATTACATTTGAGAATTTATGGCAAATTGATGAATCACCCAAGGAATCTTCTCACCAACCAATTAGAGCTCACTTTGCATCTGAATTGTCCCCTAAGATCAGATAGAATCAATGGATAGGGGAGGTGGCTCGAAAATGCAATGATCACATTTGGATATTCTTTGAAATTTCTTCATGGCTAAGAAACCAAACTTACTTCACTAAGCAAGCTCACTCTCCCAATCAGTACTGAGACATTTGCCTATAAATAGAGGCCTCATTCTCATTCAAAAAACACACCAAAGCAACCATATTACTTGCTTTCTCTTTCTCTTCTCTTGTTCATTGTTTTTCAAAGTTCTATGGCAAGAAGAATTGATTTCTTCAAACCAGAGCTTATCTTTGGGAAGTGAGCATTCTAACATCTCAAGGGAGGTCATTTGAGGTGATCCAAGCACCTGGATCACTTCTGTAAGTGGAGGAACCCCATTGTTGCTCTCACTTTGGAGCATCTGCAGTTGGAGGTCCATGGAGTGATTCAGAAGGTTTCAAGGCAAGCCAATCATCCAGACACACTCCTCAGGTCATAGTGAAGCTAACCAGATGGCTGCAGCTCATCTGTAACTCGAGAATCAACACCCTCCATGTTCACTTGAAGCTGAAATCGAGGGAGGTCCATAGAACAATTCAGGAGGTTTGAGGTCATTACAAGCATTCAGTTAGCATCACTGAGCCACAAGGAAGCTTTTGGGATCATTCATACAAGCCCAGTTGCTCTCCATCATCCTCACGATCTCCATTTTCAGAGGTAAGTTTCTGAACTCCCTCTCTTTAATTTAAGAACTCTTTGTGAAATAGCTCGATTCTATCTTGTTCAGCATCATCAGAGGATTGAAAACCCTCTATCATCATCCATTTATCTTTCAGTATAGTCATTTAATTTAATTTTGAAATTTTAGGGTTCTTCACGATTTCTGGTAAATTAGTTAGATGTAGTTAATGATAGTTCATGTTAGTTACATATTTAGAATCGTGAGTGAATTTAGAGCAAGTTTCATGTTTACATCGTTGCAAATGGTTGAGAAACGAGTAAGCTCAGAAATTCAAAAATGGAGAGCTTGAGGTTGAAGACGAAGATGGTGGTGGCGCGCAAATTTGAATTCTCAGGGGAGAGTTTATTTTATTTTGAATGGTGTGCGTTTTATTAACGACTGAACAACTTGCCCCAGTGGCCACCTATACGCCCTTAGTATCATCATGCCTCAAGTCTGGGGTTCGAATCCCCCTCGCCCCAGACTTTTTGATTCTTTTATTTTTTAAGGATTTACAACTTGTTTTGAAACATGACCAAATGAAGGCAAGTCACTATCACCACACGTGCGTTGGCTCAGTGGTATAGTTTTGAGGAAATGACCTCAAGGGCGTGGGTTCAAACCCTCCAAGGGCCAAAACTTATTTTTTAAACACTAATTTCTTTCATTTTTCTTCACAACTTCACATATTTATTTAACCTATCAAATTAATTTATTTTCACTTCATTTTTCACACACTTATCATTTAATATACCTATTTTGTGAATAATCAAAAAATCTTAAAAAATATTATGTAATTCTTGAATTTTAATTAGGTTTAAAATAGTATGTTTTTAAGTGTTTTCTTAAATACTTTAAATATATATATTATCATTTTAACCTAATCAATTTGTGAATAATTTTATGATAAAACCCTAATTGTTTAGGTCTTAATTAGTTAAAAGTTCTTTATTTTTACCTTAATTAATTTGACTTTTGTCAATATTCAAATTTGTTTTCAATCTCTAATTAAACGGATGATTAAGGTTTTCAAACAACAAAACCTTGTATCATTCCAAATCATTTTCAAATTGCTTTTACACCAGTACTGTAAAGTACTGGGCCTCTAATAGAGTGTAAGTCCCAAAAACCTTCTCTTCTTAGCTTGTTTTCAAAACTGTATTTTCAAAATCTTCTTTCTGTTTTCAAAACATTCTTCTGGTATTTGAAGGGCATTATTCCCGGTGAAACTCTTCAGATACCTATGTGACCTTTGTCCATCTTCACTTCTTCTGTTTTCAAAAACCATTAACTGTTTATCATATATATTCAACTGTTATCATCAAAACAATAAAAATACTGTTGAGGCTCTGTACATACTTCTTCAAAGGCCTCCACTCCATCCAGGTTAGGCTTTACAAGCTTTCAATTTACAGTCTTTAATTAAATTACTGTCAAATATAAACTGTACATATATTTGTTTAGAACTACGTTTGAGTGTAAACCCTAGGACAGTTAAACTATATATATATTATAGGAATATGACCTAGGATTGAGAATGTCTTCCCGGTGAAGGCTCTTTCCTAATTAGAGATCTGTAGTTCAAACCCCCAAGATGAATTATTCCCGGTGAAACATCTTGGCAAAAACCTTAGAATCCAAAAATATAGGACACATCCACCCAAAGAGGAATTATTCCCGGTGAAACCTCTTACCCATTTGCTTAGAGCCAAAATAAGTTCAAAAACTACATAGCTTTCTCTTGTGCTATAACAAGGACCCTCGATTAGCCTCCTCTTGGGCTTTGTACAAGGACCCACAGGCTTCTTAAAAGCATTTCCAGCTTCCTCTTGAGCTTGTATACAAGGACCCATCAGGTTTCTTATAAACATAGGAACAGGTCTTTAGTCACCTTTTAGCCTACCCTGGTGAGTTTCTTCCAATTTAAACCAGACCTTAAACAAGCTAAGTTTGTCTCAATTTTGCATTGAGTACACTTTTTGGAATGAGAGACATGGACAGTCTCTGTCACCCTTATCTTCATCAATCTTCCTTAGCAGAGTCTAGGATCCATGTTTGATCATCCTCAGCATTGAGTCAGCCTTCATCTTGGGCTTTAAACAAGAAGTCTCCACTAGATAATCTTTCTGCCATTCATTTTAATAAAAACCCCTGGAAAGGGTTAGCCTCCAACATCTGTCTAAAATGTCAAAACCCCTGGAAAGGGTTAGCCTCCAACATCTGTCTAAAATGTCAAAACCCCTGGAAAGGGTTAGCCTCCAAAGTCAATTAATAAATAATTTCATTCTCTTAGGAGATAATTTCCCCAAAAGAGTCAAAATCCCTGGAAAGGGTCAGCCTCCAAAAAACATGATAAAGTCAGTCTTTTAAACAGACAAATTCACCAGCTGAGTCAAAACCCCTGGAAAGGGTTAGCTTCCAAAGAAAAACAGTCTTTCAATAAATAAAATCTCCTCAGTAGAGTCGAAACCAACAAAAACAGTTAGCCTCAACCTTGGGCTTCATACAAGGCACCCAAACAATAAAACTCCACTGTCAAGAGTCAGCCTCAACCTTGGGCATTGTACAAGGCAGATAATAGAGTCTCCCCAGTGAGTCCTTCATCACTCAGTAGCCACAACCTTGGGCTTTGTACAAGGCAGATAAACCATATCTTTCATGTGTCAAAGATTCCTAACACTTAGGATCTTTCCCCATATAGTCATCCATACTTAATTCATTTAAGAGTTCGCCACAACCTTGGGCTTTGTACAAGGCAGAAAATAATGTTTTCCCTAGCTACAGTTAGCCACAACCTTGGGCTTTGTACAAGGCACATAAATAGAGTCTCCCTAAGTAGAGTCAGCCTCAATTCTGGGCTTTGTACAGAACACTAAAATACCCTGTAATTAATCCCCAGTGGAGTCATCTCCCAGAGTCAATAATATTAATTAATCAATCAAAAAGCCTCAAGCTTGGGCCTCATACAAGCCAGCTAAAGTCAAATCTTTCATACAGTAGATAGACATAGCTTATCTCTATAGAGAGATATTTTTACTACTCTACCACATTCAAACAAACAAACATTTCATTTCAATTTTAATCAAGTCTCCCATTTAAGATTTTGAAAGGCATGAGCTGGCAGTAAAACCCAGACATGTGGTAACTTTCCCTAATTTGGATGAGCAACTTTCTTTCATTTAAGAGGCATTTGACTGGTATACTTGCACATACATAAGTAAGGTCCCCCTCTTGAATGAAATGAATTCAGTTATTCTGTCACTCTTTAAATGTTTGTGGTAGAATAGTACAAATACCTCTCTGTAGAGATAATTTCATGTCTCTTTACTGTAAACAGAGATTTAATTCCAAGCTTCAACCTTGAGCTTCAAGCGAGGCACCCAAAAACAATTAATTTCCCTAGTTAGTTCCCCGAACTACATTAAGCTCTGACTTCCACTAGGGATATGTAGGCATGAGGTTCACAAGGAATCTCAGCGAGCTAATAAAATACCAAAAATAGTCAGTCTGTCTATATGTCTGTCTTTCTTTAAATCAATTCAATTCCTTCTCCTAACACAAAGGAGAAAATTTCCCAATCATTAGCAGCAAACACAATCACAATGACACAGAGAAGGTTCCTGTAGAGTACTACAGATATGTAGGGTGTTTAAACACTTCCCTATGTATAACCGACCTCCCGGACTCCAGAATTTCTAGTCTAGGTGAAATCCCCACACTTAGCAAACTCCTAGGGTTTAGTTGAGATCTTTTTTCCCCTTTCCTACTCGTAGGACAAATAAGAAAGTTCGTGTGATATCGTAGGAAGAACTGAAACAAAATTCCTCCCACCACGGGCGCATTCTCCTTCCAAATTTCGCGTGAAGGGTCTAGCGTGCCGTCCTCCCAAGTGAAACGGGGAGGTAAAAGAAAACGACACCACAGATAGACACGAAGCAGACATGTTGATGCATGAAATCCATGAAGGTTCTTTTGGTACTCATGCCAATGAACATTCGATGGCTAAAAAGATGCTTAGAGCAGGTTACTATTGGCTGACAATGGAATCTGATTGCTACAAGTTTGTAAAGAAGTGTCACAAATGCCAAGTGTATGCTGACAAGATTCATGCGCCTCCGACACTTCTCAATGTTATTTCCTCTCCATGGCCTTTCTCTCTGTGGGGAATCGATATGATTGGCATGATTGAACCCAAGGCTTCGAACGGAAATCGATTCATCCTGGTAGCAATCGATTATTTTACCAAGTGGGTAGAAGCTGCTTCATATGTTAATGTGACAAAGCAAGTTGTGGTCAGATTTATCAAGAACAACATCATCTGCAGATATGGTGTACCGAGCAAGATCATCACTGATAATGGCTCGAATCTGAATAATAGCATGATGAGAGAACTATGTGAAAGTTTCAAAATTGAACATCACAACTCTTCGCCTTATAGGCCCAAGATGAATGGAGCTGTTGAAGCAGCAAATAAGAATATTAAGAAGATTGTGCAAAAGATGGTTGTTACGTACAAGGACTGGCATGAGATGCTCCCATTTGCTTTGCATGGGTACCGTACATTTGTTCGTACTTCAACCGGGGCAACCCCCTTTTCTTTGGTTTACGGTATGGAAGCAGTGCTCCCCGTTGAGGTTGAGATTCCATCACTGAGAGTTTTAATGTAAACCAAGTTATCTGATGCTGAATGGTGTTAGAGCAGGTTTGATCAGTTGAATTTGATAGAAGAAAAGAGAATGACGGCTTTATGCCATGGTCAGTTATACCAGAAAAGAATGAAGAAAGCTTTTGATAAGAAGGTTCGACCTCGTGTATTTAGAGAAGGCGACCTCGTGCTCAAAAGGATCTTGTCTTTCACCTCCGATTCAAGGGGCAAGTGGACTCCTAATTTTTAAGAACCATATGTTGTTAAGAAAGCCTTCTCTGGCGGTGCATTAATTCTTGCAACTATGGATGGAGAAGAGCTCCCACGTCCCGTGAATGCTGACGTAGTCAAGAAATACTTCGCCTAAAAATAATAAAAGAACAGCTCGCTAACTTGAAAACCCGAAAGGGCGGCTTAGGCAAAAAAGAGCGTCTCGGTGGATTGAAAACCCGAAAGGGCGGTCCAGGCAAAAATTAGAGACATAAACAGAATAAAATACCCGGTGGAGTGAAAACCCGAAAGGGCGGTCCAGGCAAAAGTTAGGGATTCATGGAAAGTAACTACATCAGACAAGACTTGATCATCAGCAGTCATCTGTTTATCATAAAGAAGTTCAACACATTTCAACAGAAGCCTTTGCTCAGGAATTCCAAGTTGAGAGAGAGAATAGAGTCATTACATTTCAATGTACCTTTTCCACAAAATTACCACTTTCCAAACTTTGTAATAATCCATGGCGTCTTGCCTTTTGCAGGCTACCATTCTATTAAAAAAGTTTGAGCCTTTACCTTTTATTGGCAATCTTATTTCTTTCATATCTCTCAAAATGTCATTTATTGTTGATAGTAATTTTTTGAAACAAAAAGAAAATTGATTTCAACAAAATCCTTTTTGAAATATATAAAAGGAAGTTTTACTTTGATTCATGAGTGCATTACAAGGAATGGATATGTTGATATATTCATATACAAAAGAAGAAGAATGTGTCCCACTCAATACACCTTTGGCCTGGTTCGAATATGGTGTAGAACTCAACTGTTTTGTTCTCTCAGCTCCAATGTTCCCTAGTATTGGGTAGCATTTATTTTGAAGCCATCAAAAGATTGTTATAGCAGTTTCTGCTCTAGTGATTCAGCTCGAGACATGCTTGATTGTTATTTTTGTACTCTATCTCTTGAGTTACTCCTTGTGCTAAGTTTTGGCAGCATATGCATCATTAACATGCATCAAAAACAGTCATGCATTCACATTTGCTATCATGAAGTTTATTGTCAATCAGATTGCTCTTTCATTTAGAGTGTCTTAAGCAGAAAAAGCTCACTTTCCTTGAAAATCCCCACTGAATTTGTTTCTATGTGGATAATATGTTTCAGTTATTCTGTTCAGATACTTACAAACAGAAGACCAGTGAGTTTCTCTCAACTTAGTCCAGTCTTTTTGGCAGCTTCTTTCCATTTGGTCATGGATTGAATTTTGGTTGCTGGGCGATGAATATTGAGATTATGCATTTGTGTTTGCATCCTCAAATCTTTGAAAAAGTATTATTGATTGCTCTTCACCGTCAGTGATACAAAGGGGCATCTCTTCATATCTTCAGTGGAACGTTGGTATGTGTTATCGTCAGTGGTACGGCGGTACATCTCTTTCATCGTCAGTGGTACGTCGATGAATTATCTCTTTTTATATCATCAGTGGTACGGTGGTATATCTCTTCATGCCTTCAGTGGAACTTTGGTATATGTTATCGTCAGTGGTACGTCGATGTATTTCTCTTTTTCTACCTCCAGTGGAACGTTGGTAGTTCACCTTCAGTGGAACGTTGGTGTATTTTGTTATCTTCATCGTCAGTGGTACGTCGATGTATTTCTCTTCAATACCTTCAGTGGAACGTTGGTATGTGTTATTGTTAGTGCTACGGCGATACATCTCTTTCTATCTCCGGTGGGACGTTGGTAGATCACCTTCAGTGGAACGTTGGTGTATCTTTTTATCTTCATCGTCAGTGGTACGTCGATGTATTTCTCTTTTTCTACCTCCAGTGGAACGTTGGTAGTTCACCTTCAGTGGAACATGGGTGTATTTTGTTATATCTTCATCGTCAGTGGTACGACGATGCATTTCTATTCATATCATCAGTGGAACGATGGTGTCTTCTCTGTTAACGAAAGATAGGTATTCTGATTCCCCAGTGAAAGAGGATGCATATTTTCCCATCCCTAGTGAAAGAGGATGTCCCCTTTTCTCATCCCTAGTGAAAGATGATGCTTTGACCTCTCTGGTGCGAAATCCTTTCCTCAGTGAAGTTCCTTTCCCCAGCAGAGTTTCGTCTCTCCAACAGAGTCTTATCTTCCCTAGTGGAATTTTTCCCACAAAGACATTATGTTTTTCCCAGTGGATTTCCTTTGCATCCCCAGTGTTGCCATGTTTCATCATCATCATATGCATTCATTAAACCTTGCATCTTAGGATCAAAAATTGTGTGTTTTATATAATTAAGTCTCTTCAATCTCGTCAAAATGAAGATTTGCAATCATCGTACCTCCGGATCGAAGAAACTTAAATAGGCGCATCTGTCATACCCCAATTTTTGACCCTAAGATCCTATATCATTCATATCCCAATCATTAATCAAGAGCTTCACTTGGAAGTTTTGTTTGTGGTGTTGCACTCACCTCATCAATAAGAGGGACCATCAAGCACCAATGATTGTGTATCTTGTATGCATATTGTACTAACCCAAATACCAAAAATATTGCTTTGTTTCTTTGTAGGCTTTTGTTTTGTAGGTACCAAGGCAAGACATGCAATAAACAAGGAATTTTTCATATTTTGGACTGATGAAATCGATTTCCCTACTGGGTAAATCGATTTCCCTGCAGCAATCTTCAACAAAATCACATTCTGGACAGCATGAAATCGATTTCCCTCCTGGGTAACTCGATTTCCCTAGTGTATTTTGCGCCAAATTCTCTTCTGGAACAGTGTGAAATCGATTTCAATCCTGGGGAAATCGATTTCCTTAAGGCGAAATTCAAAAAAATATAAGGAGGGAAGCTTGACATCATTTTGGCACCTTTTTATTTGATCATTTTACCAATTTTCCACCTCATCAAAATTAACCCATTCATTAAACCCACTTAAACCTCATTTTACCATTTCTACCATTTAAATGCCACTTTAATTACCAATTAACCACAAATTAATTACCAAACACAAAAAGACCAATTTGCCACTACTCTTGCTCCAATTCTATAAATAGAGACCTCTACTCTCTCATTTCTCAAGCTTTGAGAGCCAAAAAACCCCTTGCAATTTCTCTTCTCATCCCTACCAAATTCACCAAAGCTCTTTGTTCTTTCATAAAGTTTGTGAGTCACACCTTGAACCTCACAAACTTTGAGCTAAGCCACCTTTCATTTCACTCTTTTTTCTTCAATTGTTGAGAGATCGAGATTTGTGTTGGTGATTATTGAAGTGGATCTAAGTTTTGTTCAAGAATTGGTAATTTTCATCATCCTTTTTCATCTACCATAATGTGATTCTTTTGTGCTTGTATGTGATGCATCTTTGATGCTATATTGGTACTATTTGATGGTGATTTGATGGAAAATTCGTGCTCCAATGGATATGTGATCATAAGGTGTTTGTATGTTTGCTTGAGTTGAGTTTTATACCTTCTAATGCTGTTTTTTTTTGAAAATTGCACAGAGGAAATCGATTTCCTCCTTGCAGAAATTGATTTCCACTCTGTTTCTGCGCCTGATTTGAAAAACTGCACTATGGAAATCGATTTCCCCCTGCATGAAATCGATTTCCTGCTGGCAGAATGTGGTTTTTTTGCCTTTTTTATGCTTGTTTTGGCTTCCTTCTATTAGAACAAGATTTGTTCTGATCAATATTCTTAGTTTTGATGATAACAAGGAAATGAATTTTGGATGAGATAATGTGGTACTCTAATACATTGCAATTTCCCTTTCAGGAAATATATATAAAGAGTATGCACAAATCAGCGCTCAGAAGCTTTGACTCAGAAGGTTCAGTATGCAACATCAGAACATGGTCTGGCAAGACATCAGAAGATGGTCAAGCAGAATCAGAACATGGGTCTATAGAAGCATCAGAAGAACTTGAGATCAGAAGCAGAAGCACTGAAGTTCTCATGGTATCACGCTCAGAAGCACTTCAAGGTCAGAAGACAAGAAGATGCTCTGCACCAAGCTGTTTGACTCTGATGATATCCAAATGTCGTATACACAAACATCAGATCAGAAGCAAGTACAAGATGGCAGGCTACGCTGACTGACAAAAGGAACGTTAGAAGCTATTAAAGGCAACGTTAGTAGACACAGCGTAAACAAGGCTCGAGGTAGTTGACAAAAGAGTGAAATATTAAATGCAATGCTGTACGGAATATGCAAAGCATTAAATGCTCCCAACGGTCATCTTCTCAAGTGCCTATAAATATGAAGTTCTGATGAGAAGCAAGGTTACCGAATCTGCTTATAATTAACTTGGTGAAACGCTGTTCTAATCAAAGCTCACAAACTTCATCTTCATCAAAGCTCACTACATTGCTGTTGTAATATATTAGTGAGATTAAGCTTAAACTTTAAGAGAAATATCACTGTTGTGATTATAGCTTTTCAGAAGCACTGTAATACTCTTAGAATTTGATTACATTAATTTGTAAGTAACTAGAGTGATCAAGTGTGATCAGGATACTCTAGGAAGTCTTAGCTTGTGTCTAATCACTTGTAACTAGAGTGATCACGTGGTGGTCAGGATACTCTAGAAAGTCTTAGCTTGTGTCTAAGCAATTGTTCCTGGAGTGATCAGGTTGTGATCAGGATACTCTAGAAGACATAGTCACGGACTAAGTGGAAAACCATTGTAATCTGTTGAGATTAGTGGATTAAATCCTCAGGTGAGGTAAATCACTCCAAGGGGGTGGACTAGAGTAGTTTAGTTAACAACGAACCAGGATAAAAATAACTGTGCAATTTTTTTTATCGTTCAAGTTTTTAAACTACACTTATTCAAACCCCCGCTTTCTAAGTGTTTTTCTATCCTTCAATTGGTATCAGAGCGCCGGTTCTAAGGTGCAAGCACTTAACCGTGTTTAGAAAAGATTCAGGAAGAGAAAAACTCTTCAGTAAAAGATGGTTGGTGAAATTCCAACAAACCCACCTGCATCTACATCTGGCTCTGCTGAGCAATATAATGGTAACAATGGCTATACTAGACCACCAGTATTTGATGGTGAAAACTTTGAATACTGGAAAGATAAACTGGAAAGTTACTTTCTTGGTCTAGATGGTGAACTATGGGATCTTCTGATGGATGGTTACAAACATCCAGTGAAAGCCAGTGGCGTAAGGCTTACAAGGCAAGAAATGGATGATGATCAAAAGAAGCTTTTCAAGAATCATCATAAATGTAGAACTGTTTTGCTGAATGCTATCTCTCATGCTGAGTATGAGAAGATATCTAACAGGGAAACGGCCCATGATATATATGAGTCATTGAAAATGACCCATGAGGGAAATGCTCAAGTAAAGGAGACTAAAGCTCTTGCTCTAATCCAGAGATATGAAGCCTTCAAGATGGAGGATGATGAAAACATTGAGAAGATGTTCTCAAGATTTCAAACGCTAACTGCTGGATTAAGAGTTCTGGATAAAGGCTACACCAAGGCTGATCATGTAAAAAAGATTATCAGAAGCTTACCCAGAAGATGGGGTCCAATGGTAACAACATTCAAGATTGCAAAGAATCTGAATGAAGTTTCTTTGGAAGAGCTTATCAGTGCCTTGAGAAGCCATGAAATAGAGCTGGACGCAAACGAGCCTCAAAAGAAAGGTAAGTCTATTGCATTAAAATCTAATGTTAAAAAATGCACTAACGCTTTTCAGGCTAAAGAAGAAGATTCTGAAGAATCAAGATCAGAAGAAGAATATGAATTGTCCATGATCTCCAGAAGGGTAAACCAACTCTGGAAGAGCAAGCAAAGGAAGTTCAGAGGCTTCAGAAGTTCAAAGAGATTTGAACGAGGAGAATCTTCTGGTGACAGAAGATCTGACAAGAAGAAGGCTGTATGCTATGAGTGCAATGAGCCTGGACACTTCAAGAATGAATGTCCAAAACATCAGAAGGAGAATCCCAAGAAGAAGTTTCATAAGAAGAAAGGTCTTATGGCAACATGGGATGATTCTGAATCAGAATCAGAATCAGACTCTGAAGGAGAGCAAGCCAACTTCGCGCTGATGGCTACAGAAGATGATGGATCAGAATCTACATCAGAATCAGATTCTGAAGAGGTATTTTCTGAACTATCTAGAGAAGAGTTAGTTTCCAGTTTAACAGAACTTCTGGAACTCAAGGCTCATCTTAGTATCAAATACAAAAAGCTGAAGAAGCAGTTTGAATTTGAAACTAAGAAGCTGGAAGTGGAAAATTCTGAACTGAAGGAAAAAGTTTTAAATCTATCCAAAGATAGTGGATCTCCTTCTGAAACAGAAAAATCCATTCCGAGTCTCAATCATATTCTGAAAGAATATGACTCGAGCTTCAGAAAGTTCTTATCTAGAAGTATTGGGAGAAGTCATCTTGGTTCTATGATATATGGTGTTTCTGGAAACAGAAGGTTTGGCTTTGGCTATGAGGGTGATACCTCACATAAATTTGAACCTATTGATGATCTGAAGATCACATACAAGCCATTGTATGATCAGTTCAAATATGGCCATGCACATGATATTAGGCTCACTTCACATGCACAGAGTTTTAACACTATTCACACCAAGAAGCATGTGACACATCCTAAGAAATATCATGCTGATAAACCTAAAGAATATCATGCTGTTCCTCCTGTTAAATATTATGCTAAACCCAAGTTCAATCAGAACTTGAGGAGAACTAACAAGAAAGGACCCAAGAAATTGTGGGTACCTAAGGAGAAGATAATTTCTGTTGCAGATATCCTTGGCTGCAAAGAGGACAAAAAGCAAAATGTCATGGTACCTGGACTCTGGGTGCTCGCGACACATGACGGGAAGAAAGTCTACATTCCAAGACCTGGTGCTTAAACCAGGTGGAGAAGTCAAGTTTGGAGGAGATCAGAAGGGCAAAATCATTGGCTCTGGAACCATAAGTCTTGGTAACTCTCCTTCCATAACTAATGTACTTCTTGTAGAAGGATTAACGCATAACTTATTGTCCATAAGTCAATTAAGTGACAATGGTTATGATATAATCTTCAATCAAAAGTCTTGCAAGGCTGTAAGTCAGAAGGATGGCTCAATCCTATTTACAGGCAAGAGAAAGAACAACATTTATAAGATTGATCTTTCTGATCTTGAGAAGCAGAAGGTGACTTGTCTTATGTCTGTTTCTGAAGAGCAATGGGTCTGGCACAGAAGATTAGGACATGCTAGTTTGAGAAAGATTTCTCAGAGTAACAAACTAAATCTGGTCAGAGGACTCCCAAATCTGAAATACAAATCAGATGCTCTTTGTGAAGCATGTCAGAAGGGTAAGTTCTCCAAACCTGCATTCAAGTCTAAGAATGTTGTGTCTACCTCAAGGCCGTTAGAACTCTTGCACATTGATCTGTTTGGCCCAGTCAAAACAGCATCTGTCAGAGGGAAGTAATATGGATTAGTCATCGTTGATGATTATAGCCGCTGGACATGGGTAAAGTTCTTAAAACACAAGGATGAGTCTCATTCAGTGTTCTTTGATTTCCGCACTCAGATTCAATATGAGAAAGAGTGCAAAATCATAAAGGTTAGAAGTGATCATGGTGGTGAATTTGAGAACAGATTCTTTGAGGAATTCTTCAAAGAAAATGGTATTGCCCATGATTTCTCTTGTCCTAGAACTCCATAGCAAAATGGAGTTGTAGAGCGAAAGAATAGGACTCTACAAGAAATGGCCAGAACCATGATCAATGAAACCAATATGGCTAAGCATTTCTGGGCAGAAGCAATAAACACTGCATGTTATATTCAGAATAGAATCTCTATAAGACCTATTCTAAATAAGACTCCTTATGAATTGTGGAAGAACAGAAAGCCCAACGTTTCATATTTTCATCCTTTTGGATGTGTATGTTTTATTCTGAATACTAAAGATCATCTTGGTAAGTTTGATTCTAAAGCACAAAAGTGCTTCCTTCTTGGATATTCTGAATGCTCTAAAGGCTACAGAGTATACAATACTGAAACATTGATTGTAGAAGAATCAATCAATATCAGGTTTGATGATAAGCTTGGTCTTGAAAAACCAAAGCAGTTTGAGAATTTTGCAGATATAGATATTGTCATATCAGAAGCTGTAGAACCAAGAAGTAAAGCTGCATAAGCTGGCAGTCTCAGAAGCAATGGATCAGAAGATCAAGTTGCTGCTTCTTTAGAGAATCTCAGGATTTCTGAAGAGCCAATAGTCAGAAGATCATCTAGACTTGCATCAGCTCATTCAGAAGATGTGATCCTTGGGAAGAAAGATGATCCTATCAGAACAAGATCATTTCTAAAGAATGACTATCAGAAGTAGTGATCAGAATCAGAAGATGTACAGTCTTTTCAAAACAACACAGCTGTCATCTATAAGTTTCTGAAAATGAACGCGTGTCCGTACGGTCAGTACAAAGCGTGCAGTTGAAAAGACGCCGACCTAGGTAACTGTGTTAAATCATTTCATTTACCACGTTCTCTCTCCTAATGTCATTTCTCATTGAATGCATATTGATGTCTTTTTCTTGCAATCAATTTCTTTCAAAAAAATTTATTTTCTCTTTATTTTTAATTTCTTTTTTTTTCAAATCGTTTAAATAACCCGCTTCATCTTCATTTCTTCTTTTTCTCTCTCTCTCTCTTTCTCTCTCTCTCTCTCTCTCTCTCTCTCTCTCTCTCTCTCTCTTTCTTTTGTGTATCTCTTTCATTTCATTCGTTGTCAAACCCTAGTTTCTGATTTGATCTCAAAGCATAATCATCATGAACTCATCTTCAAGTTCATCAAACCCAGCAGAAAGTCTCACTTCTACACAGATTCTTCTACGCAAATATGGGTATGCTCCTTTGAAAACATGCATGATTCCCATGGACGAACTGGAAGTTCTTTGTGAATCTGCTGTAGACTTTGACAACCTTAGAGCAAATGGTTTTCTGTGTGATGTCAGAATATTGGAGCAAGGATGGTCGAAATATCTTGATAGATTGGTAGGACCAATTTATCCTGAACTTGTGAAGGACTTCTGGGTACATGCAACGGTTACACCAACTGCTATAATTTCCTTTGTGCTAGGGCATGAAGTGGTTGTTACTGAAAAGCTCATCAGGAAGCTGTACAATCTGAATGATGAAGAAGTTTGGTCCGGCTTTCGACCTGGAACGGTTAACTGGAATCAAGTTGAAAATCAAGTCTCTCTTGCCTTCGGAGTTGATTCTCATAAAACGGGCACTTTGAGGCCGTTTTATCAAGTATGGGCTGAGATTATTCTGGGTTCTCTTCATCACAGAAAGAAGATGTTCTCTCCCTCCGCCTACATCAGTCCGGATCACAAGTACACTCTCTTCTGCATTGGCAGAAAGATAGAACTCAACATCTCTCACATTCTATTTGAAAATCTGAAGACTTCTATAGTTGAATCAAGAGAAGATGAAAGGGCGAAGTACCCTCATATTCCTAGAAAGACTATTCCTTTCGGAAGAATGATTTCAGACATTCTAATTGAAAGCAAATTCCTGGACTCCATCAGAACACTTGATGCGTCCCATTTTCTTGGAGTAGTTCAGGGTCCCATCTTCAATGGTGTGGATTTGTTCAGACTAGAGCTCATCCAGAATGTATCTTCTGTGTGCACAAGCTTTCCTGACATTCTGTCAAGAAGAGTTGTTGTTGAAGGTTTTGTCTCTTTGTTTCATAAAGAACTTCATCAGGTTGTCAAGCTTTACCTTGAAGATTGTGTTAGGAAGCAATCAGATATTGATCCTGCTTGGATCCGTGGTAGAGTACTTCCGTCCAAAGCTGATCTTATGAAGAAGGATCAGAAGGAACAACAGGCAAGGCTAAAAAGAAAAGCCCGAGAAGATGAGGCTAAGAAAGCCAAGAAACTGAGGGTCACCTATGATCCTGACAAGGTGTACTCTCCTGAATACAGGGATAAAAGGACCAAAGACTCTTTTCGCACCACCAGATCTACACATGCTTCTTCTGAATCCGTCACCAGGCATGTTTTTACTCCACCTCCTTCTGTTCCTAAACCTTCTACCCAATCACCTCCTTCTGAACCAAAAATCAACTTCACTATACCAAATCCTTCTCCATCATCTCTTTCCACTCCCATTCTAAACCCCACACCTCTAAGTATTCTTCCCCCAACTCCTTCTGATAAATCTTTCTCACCAATCCCCTTCATAAATACTCCATCCTCTTCACAACCTATATTTTCTGATACTCCATCCACATCAATCATTCTATCAGATGCTCCTTCTTCCTCATCCACCGCATCTCCACCTTCTTTATCCCATCCCTTACCTATCAGAAAATCCAAACCCTACTGCCTTCTCTACCCTGACTACAAATTCACCTTCAATCCACCTGAACCTGAACCCCATATCTACCTGGAGCTGTTCCGACATGAGGTGATTAGCAGTTTAGACCTTCTGAAGGATGCCTTCCTAAATGGTCTGGATGATGTTTCTACAAGAAATCTCTGGAGAAGCTTTCGCCAAGATTTTCAAGTAGGAGCGATGGGAGTACAGAAGAGACTAGTGGCTGCTGCCCCTGGTTACCCTGGTTACCTTCTGGAGGGTGATAATGGTATATACTACCATCCTCTCAGAAATTATGTTGCTGTGGAAGAGAAGCAGTTTGTGGATGAATTGGAAGAAGTAAGACTTGCTGCTGCAATGGAAGCTAACCCTTGCAGGGAAATTGTGGTTTGGAGACCTCAATATCCTGTTCTGCTTGGAGACTTCAAGACTCTCTTTGACTTTCTGAGGGAAAACCCTTCTAAGAAAGACCCAAGCTTGGTCATTCCAGAAGTTGTTGACCCACCAGAAGTTGAAGGTCCTTCTGCCCCTAGGAATCTAGCTGCCATTCTTCAGGCACTTGAGAATGGAGATTCTGAGATTCCGGCTGCAGAATATGAAGATGCTTCTATGCAAGAAGCAAATGTAGAAGATCATGTTGCTGAAACAGTTCCTGTTGAGGAAAACCCTACAAATGATCTATCAATGAAAGCTACAGATCACAATGCCATCCCTGTGGATAAAAGCTGTGAAGCTTCTTCTGATGAACCTTCCCGTCTTGCAAGGACTCTAGAAGTTATTCAGAAGAACCAGGATGAGCAAAGCTCAATCAATGCTGGGTTTAGAGCTTTCATGGAGAGGCAGAATGAGCACAATAATGGGGTTCAAGATATGCTGGCCAAGATCTTGTCGAAGCTAGGGTCATCTTAGATTGAGTCTTAGTTGTTTTGTTTTCTCTGTTTTTTGCTTTGCTGCATCTATTTTGTGCATCTTCTCTTGCTTATCCTCTTGTACTTCTGTACTTCTGTCTTCTTGAGCCTCAATGAAAGTTATCTTTTTCTTCCATCTGTTTCCTTTTGTTTTTCATCTGAATCTTTTATGTTTTTGATGTTATGACAAAAAGGGGGAGAAAATGTGATAAATGATCTGATTAATATTATCAGTTACCGAGTACAAAGGCCCCACATTTCTAACAGAACTTGAAAAGTTCTATGCTTTAAGTTTTGTTATTGCAGGAATTGAAGATCCTCTTCAAGGAGAAGCAATTCTAAAGAATCAAGCTCTTGGATTCTTGAAGCAAGCTGAGTGCTATGAAGCTTCAGAATCAGAAGCAAGAAGCAAGAAGGAAGAATCTTCAGATATTCTGATGATAGAATATGCTCTGAAACATTATGTCCATTTGTTCTGATACATATTATGTGGCTTTGATACATATTATGTGTTCTGACTCATTCATGCTGACTTTTGTCGTTTAGCGCTGTTCTGTAACATTTCAGGATGTAGAGATGCTCTGATGATGCTCTGGTACATTCAACAATGTTCTGATACAATCTAGCATGAAGTGATGTAAGAAGAAATTCAAGCTCTGAAGTTGTCCTGATGGAAGCAAGAATCAAAAGCTGTGAATGTTCTAAAGATCAATGAAATTCAAGTTCTGACGCTGTCCGATGGAAGCAAGAATCAGAAGTTGTGAATGTTCTGAGGATCTAAAGAAATTCAAAGTTCTGAAGCTGTCCTATGGAAGCAAGAATCAGAAGTCAT
The DNA here is from genome assembly GCF_029867415.1 of Vicia villosa. NCBI lineage: Eukaryota > Viridiplantae > Streptophyta > Magnoliopsida > Fabales > Fabaceae > Vicia > Vicia villosa. The sequence goes on along the minus strand of NW_026705763.1, from coordinate 430,818 downwards.
GAATGTTCTGAAGATCAAGCATGTGTGAACGTCTCTACTGAAATACTCAGGGAAGTCTTTTATTATTAAAATTCTTCTAGTATTTATTTTAGGGGGAGATTATCTATCTCAGGGGGAGATTATAAATCTCAGGGGGAGACATATTCACATGCTTATGCTTTAGCTGTGTAATTGTCTTTAGCCGTCTGCTCTTTCTGATCACAAATTCATATCATTTATATATGTTTTTGTCATCATCAAAAAGGGGGAGATTGTTAGAACAAGATTCGTTCTGATCAATATTCTTAGTTTTGATGATAACAAGGATATGAATTTTGGATGAGATAATGTGGTACTCTAATACATTGCAATTTCCCTTTCAGGAAATATATATATAAAGAGTATGCACAAATCAGCGCTCAGAAGCTTTGACTCATAAGGTTCAGCATGCAACATCAGAACATGGTCTGGCAAGACATCAGAAGATGGTCAAGCAGAATCAGAACATGGGTCTATGGAAGCATCAGAAGAACTTGAGATCAGAAGCAGAAGCACTGAAGTTCTCATGGTATCACGCTCAGAAGCACTTCAAGGTCAGAAGACAAGAAGATGCTCTGCACCAAGATGTTTGACTCTGATGATATCCAAACGTCGTATACACAAACATCAGATCAGAAGCAAGTACAAGATGGCAGGCTACGCTGACTGACAAAAGGAACGTTAGAAGCTATTAAAGGCAACGTCATTAGACACAACGTAAACAAGGCTCGAGGTAGTTGACAAAAGAGTGAAACATTAAATGCAATGCTGTACGGAATACGCAAAGCATTAAATGCTCCCAACGGTCATCTTCTCAAGTGCCTATAAATATGAAGTTCTGATGAGAAGCAAGGTTACCGAATCTGCTGATAATTAACTTGCTAAAACGCTGTTCAAATCAAAGCTCACAAACTTCATCTTCATCAAAGCTCACTACATTGCTGTTGTAATATATTAGTGAGATTAAGCTTAAACTTTAAGAGAAATATCACTGTTGTGATTATAGCTTTTCAGAAGCACTGTAATACTCTTAGAATTTGATTACATTAATTTGTAAGTAACTAGAGTGAACAAGTGTGATCAGGATACTCTAGGAAGTCTTAGCTTGTGTCTAAGCAGTTGTAACTAGAGTGATCACGTGGTGGTCAGGATACTCTAGAAAGTCTTAGCTTGTGCCTAAGCAATTGTTCCTGGAGTGATCAGGTTGTGATCAGGATACTCTAGAAGACTTAGTCGCGGACTAAGTGGAAAACCATTGTAATCTGTTGAGATTAGTGGATTAAATCCTCAAGTGAGGTAAATCACTCCAAGGGGGTGGACTGGAGTAGTTTAGTAAACAACGAACCAGGATAAAAATAAATGTGCAATTTGTTTTTATCGTTGAAGTTTTTAAACTACACTTATTCAAACCCCCCTTTCTAAGTGTTTTTCTATCCTTCACCTTCTTCCTCCACTTCATTAATATCATTGGATCTAGGATGTTGATAGGTTTGAAATGACCAAATCCATAATATTAGATGAATGATATTAATGATAGTGTGAGTTGATTATCTTTTATGCATTTATTCTTCTTCCTCCACTTCATTAATATCATTGGATCTAGGATGTTGATAGGTTTGAAATGACCAAATCCATAATATTAGATGAATGATATTAATGATAATGTGAGTTGATTATCTTTTATGATTTTATTCTTCTTCTCCTTTTTTTTCTTTTGATCGATGAAAGTCTTAATACTTTGAGAATTCTTATGGATTCTTAGTAAAGACTAGATCGTTACCTATTTTCTTTTCGTGCAGTATTGCTTTCGGAGAATGATCTACATATCATTTCTCTCGCATGCATTAGCACATAAAGTTTTGACCGGCCTCGTTGTAGGGTGATTTCTACATAAATCACTTGGCGATCTGCTTAACATAGCGCAATATTTCGTGTCCCGAATAAAAAAGATCAAATATGGAAGAGAATTGTATGCGGTTGATTTAAGACTTATGGAAATTTATCGTGTAGTCGCTATGATTTTATCAAGCTTCTGATAAATGTCCATCGAATTTAAATCCAAGAACATCCTTCACTCACCATCGATCTTTCTTACTAACTTTGATAACATACTTGACAAATTTCAAGATGGTTATCTTTAACATCTAACAACTAACTTTAATTTCCGCACCTTATTATACCGCTCTTTATATTTCTCGCTTTATTGCTTTATTTTATCATTTCATCATATTTACATTCCGCTATTTTTCCTTTGTCCATTTGGACCTATGTTTATGTTTCCGCTATTTTCTCTTTGTCCACTTGGACCATACTTTACTTTTATGCTAAAACACTAATAATCTAAAAAACACATAAGGCTCTCTTTCGGACTATTGGTTACTATCCCTAGCATTTTGGAGATTCGGACTTATGGACTTAGTGCCTTTGGACCCTTATTCTGTTGTTACTCTGCTGTTATTCTGTCTGTCTGGCATTGGATTGTTGTCTGTTTGTGTGTGCAGATATTTCCTTGAAAGCCCTTGATGGTTAATTCCAAGGCATTGATATAAGGATTTTACCCGAAAACAGCCGTTACTCTGCCCGATTTTCGTCAGAAATTTAATGTGCTTAATGCAAAGTGGTGCTAAGATAATAAGTTCATCTGGATCCCCAAGGGATAATGTGTTGGTTTGGTATTGATAAGTCTAAAGGATGGGAAATCTACCTTGACTCACAATGTCAAGTGTTGGCTTCTTTTTCGGTTAGATCGTTTCTTTCCTTAGCTTTTATTTTACGCAATAGGATAGCCTTTTCATCTCCTCCCATTCTTAAATTTTCAAAATCTTCTCCCTTTTTCAAAAACCTTCTTATGTTTGCAATCATTTTCAAAACGTTTTTTTTAAAATATCTTTTGCCCTTAGTGGCCTTTTCCTCTTTTTCAAAAGCTTAGACACTGTTAATTGTCGAAACGAGTGGTTATACCCCACGATTTTGAAATTGATTGATATAATGAGATCTTTTCCGCGTGAGAGAGCTAGTGGCATACTCGTTAATTTTATCCGAGTTGGAGCCCTTCTTTCATTTGCGATGCAAAGAACTCATTTGTTCTCATGCTCAAGATCAATGGCTGAGTATTTCTCTCCGACGACGATAAAGTGTTTATTCGTATTTTAAAACTTTTTTCCCTTTTAAGCGGAACTATATTAGCTCCTACTTCTCCATTGCACCGAGGAGGTATGTAGGCACAAAGCTTAACGCTTTGCCGAGCTTATTTTAAAAATAAAACAAACCCTTTTTTAGCACACACGACACAGATTTTCAAAAAGGTTCCTGTGGAGTACCACAGATATGAGGGGTGCTTAAAACCTTCCCCTTGTATAATCAACACCCGAACCTGAGTTCTCTTTTTGTTTTTTAAAACAAATTTGGGTTTTACGTTCTTTTCCCTTTTCCTTTGAAAAAATAAAGCGCGGTGGCGACTTCAAACGAAATATTGAGTCGAGTCAATCCTATGGCTTCCATCTCAGATTTTCCCCGCTACACAAAGCCCTATGAAACATCTCTTCACCATGGGCTATGGTGAGAGGACAGAATAACGGTGAAAGTTCCTACTTAGGAGTGCGAACAACAGTTGAAACTTCAACAGCCGTCCAATAGTGGCGAACCCCATTGTGCACTAGGTAATCTGGCACCTTAGGCTTAAGTTGGCCTGTGGTAGGTCTTGATTTACCAACCACTATCTTTGCAACACTTAGACGATATTCTTTTACTTCAGCAGACTGAGCTATGTGAGCATACCCATTCCCAAGTGGAGTATGTCGGATTTTCTTTTGAGGAAACTTCCAATCTTCTGAATGGAGAGACTCATTGTCGGAGACACTTTCGAGATCATCCTCTTCTCTATTTTGGTCTTGCTCTTCTCCCAAGATGGTATTGACTAGGTATGTGAACTCTAAATCCGTAGCCTCGGAAGGTGACTTGTGGATATAATCTTCAATGATGACTTCACTAGTTAATGATGATGAATAGCAAGGTTTATATATCTCTTTTGGCTGAGTGAGGTACTCATAATCAATGTTCCATCCAGTTGGAACAATGTCTTCAAGAGAGATTTTTGAACTTTCAGGAGCGGAGTATTTCACCATGTAGTCGAATTTTCCGCTTGGTTCTCCTAATGTATCCCAGGTCTCTTCGGGGATAGGAGGAACCTCTTCTAATGAACCATGACTTCTGGTGGTGAAGTTGTTGGTAACTTCATCACTGCTTGGTTGAGTCTTACTTTCAGATCCTTTAGTTGGATAACAGCAAGGTGAACCAGACTCTGATAGGGATATGTATCCTGCCTCGAGAAGGTAGGACATACATTCCACTTCAAAATTCTCATCGGTGTTTTCTGTACCGATGGTATTGACTATTTGTTGAACAGGTTGAAGAAAACCTCCACTGCGAAAAGTTTATTGAATTGGGAGAACTACCTCAATTCCTGGAATAGCCTTTGATGTTGTTGGAAAGAAACCAGCTCCTGTTCTGTTCTTGTTGTTGGTAGGAATCTCAATGTGCCCCCAACCACTGGTAGTGTCATCCTTTACAACTTGGATTGCATCTTTGTAGGAAGAAATAGACGTTGCTTTCTCCTTTCCTTTTTCCTTATCCAAGGAAAGTGTTGGAATTTAGTTCCAGCGACATCTTTTGGTTCTATGTCGGAGAATGATGACAGGTTGCTGACGATCAGAGCTCGTTCTCCACATACGGTTACCAATTTGTCATTTCCTATGAACTTCAGTTACTGATGAAGTGTGGAAGTAATTGCCCTAGCCTCATGAATCCATGGGCGACCTAGCAAACAACTGTATTGTGCCGGGATATCCATAACTTGGAAAGTGATTTTGAACGTCTGAGGTCCAATAGTTATGGGAAGATCTACTTCTCCAAAAACTGACTTCCTTGATCCATCAAATGCTTTGACGATGACGTGACCGTCCCTTAACGGGTAATCTTTGAAGGATAATGTTGACAATGTTGACTTGGGCATAACGTTGAGAGAGGATCCATTGTCTATTAGGACTCCTGTGAGTGTATCAATCATGCAGCCAACTGAGATGTGAAGTGGAAGATTATGGTCCACTCCTTCTTCAGGAAGATCTTCATCACAGAAACTCAGATTAGTTCCTGCGGAGATGTTGGCAATGATATTGTTGAATTGGCTTACTGTAACGCCAGGTTCTACAAAAGCTTGTTCCAAAACTTTCTGTAGAGCTTCCCTATGAGCCTTAGAACTCAATAGCAGGGAGAGAACAGATATCCTAGACGGAGTATGTAGCAGCTGGTCTACAATGTTGTATTCACTCCTCTGGATTAACTTCAAGATCTCATCATTTTCTTTCGCTTGAACAGCATTGGTTGGATGATTGTCTTGCCTATGCGGTGCTTCTTCCGAAGGTTTCTCCATATTTTCTATTGTTCTGTTTAAGACTCGTCCACTTCTGGTGACTCGACTAACGTCAACAATGTTGACAACAGATGGTAATGGTATTTCTTTACTATTTTCAATGAATGTAGCGTTGTACTTGTATGGTATAACCTTGCTGGACTCATACGGTACAGGACCTGGTAAGTAGATGACTAACGGAGCAATTGCTGTCTTCCTGCTGTCATACTTGACTTGCACTGGTTCATCTTGATTAATTTGAGGAGATACGGTAAATACTTCGTCATCTTCTCTATTGGCAAGAACTGTAATGGTATTATCATCCATCAGTTTTTGAATGTCGTTGCGAACGCGCAAACATCCTCGTGAATTTCTTCGACAGATTCTGCATCTACTATAAGGATGGAAATCTGTTCCAAAGTAGGCAAGTCCATTTTAAAGTCTTATGGAACCTGACTACCGATCCTTCGAGATCTTCAACTTTGTAGATTTTGTATTCTCCTGGACATCCTTGAACCATGTTTATGTCGTGTTCAGTTTTGACTCGGATGTGTTGAATCCATCCTAAGTCCATTTGTTCTTGTAATGCATCTTGAACTACATCGCAACCTTGATTGTCCTTCGGACAAATTTCACAGGCGAAGTAGTTGTGAGGTGGTACATGACCGTATCCATCTTGTCTAGCGTGCATTTTAACAAGATTTTCCCCTATCTGACGAATATCGTAGATTTGAATGACGTAGTGGCAAAGGATTTGCCTGGACATTGGGATTAGTATCTTTGAAGGATAGCATTCCGCTCTTTACTAATCTTTGAACGTCAATCTTAAAAGGGAGACAGTTCTCAATGTTGTGACCTGGTGCCCCCTGATGGTAGGAACAAGATTGGTCAGCCTTGAACCATGGTGAAGACTTGTTTGCCGGATTTGGAGGACTCCTTGTCTGAATGAGTCCTTTTGCCAATAGTGTTGGAAATAATTCCGCATAAGGAATTGGCACGGGGTCAAAAGGAGGATACCTTGAAACCCGATTATTGTAATTTGGAGGTCGAACCTGTTGCTGAGACCTTTGTTGAAATGGTTGTTGCGAAACCTGAGGTTGATAAGCTGGCGCTGAGTTAACAACCGGAGTTATTGCTGCAATTTGAGGTTGGAACCTCTTTCTGGTTTTGTGCAAGACATTGCTGACATCTTGATCCTTATTCTTTTGGAAAGAACTTCCATATTTTCTAGGACCAATAGAAGATTCTGGTTCTTTGTTCAAGCGTCCTTCCCAAACTGCTTCTTCTAAACGTACACCCATGTTTACCATCTCGGTAAAGTCACTTGGTGCACTTGCAACCATTCGTCCGTAGTAAAATGGACTCAAAGTCTTGAGATAGATTTTTGTCATTTCTTTCTTTTCAAGTGGAGGACAAATTTGAGCAGCAACTTCACGCCATCTCTGAGCGTATTCCTTGAAGCTTTCTCTATCCTTTTGAGTCATGGCTCAGAGTTGATCTCTGTCGAGAGCCATATCCAGATTGTACTTAAACTATTTGACGAAGGCCTCTCCGAGGTCTCGAAAAGTACGAATCTCTGAATTGTCCAAGTTCATGTACCATTTAAGTGCAGCACCAGTCAGGCTGTCTTGAAAATAATGAATGAGTAATTGTTGATTATCAGTCTGAGTTGACATTCTTCGAGCGTACATCACTAGGTGACTTTGTGGGCATGAATTCCCTTTGTACTTCTCGAACTCTGGTACTTTGAATTTGTGAGGAATCTTAACATTTGGAACCAGACGGAGGTCTGCAGCATTCTTTCCAAATAGATCTTGTCCCCGGAGAGTCTTGAGTTCCTTCTGCATTTGCAGAAACTGTTCCTGGAACTCGTCCAATCTTTCATACACGCCAGCATCCTCACTGGGAGCGTGATGATATACTTGTCCGCCCGGTGGAGGAAAAGTATGCATAATCGGTTGTGGAAAAGCCATTACAGCAAATCTTGGTATCTCAGCATTTTGCTGTGCGAAACCCATTGCCGTTGCTCTTGGAACTTCAATTTCCAGAGGTCTGTAACCCTCCGATGGGTGCATCTCCGTTGTAACTCTTGGAACTTCAAAAACTGGGGGTATGTATCCATCTGGAATAAAGTTATACGGCATGCCACAAGGTCGATTGGGCGACATGGTATACTGAGGAATAGGAGTAGAAACAATCTCGGAAACCACAGTCCTTTGTGGTTCTTCTGGCGTTGGTCGATTTTGTGCAACAACCAGGGCTTCTACCATACTATTGAGTCTTTCAACAACATCTTTGAGAGTAGTAACCTCTTCTCTGAGTTCTCCATTCTCTTGTTCAAAGTCTTCCATTCTTCTCTTGCGACTTGAACGAGTGTTGTATGGATGAGACAGCTTGAATGTCTTTGTTCACCTCCTTCTCCTCCTCTCTTTCTGGAGAAAGGAAAGTGACGATTAGATCCGCGAAAATTCTCGTGTCAGTGCGTACGACTAAAGCGATGCATGATATGTAATTAAGTTAATATTTTTCAAGGAAACACCATAATTATGTTATGAAACATCAAACTTTTTATTAATTAATCGAAAACGCCGTTTTTTACACACTTTGAAATGGGAAATACAGAGAAACAGAGATAAAGGACTTTAAAACTTTGATGAAGAGCCGACTTCATGTTCTAACATTTTCTTCTGTTTCTTGAGCTGAGAATTCTCTGACGTGAGTTGATCGATGATCCAGGAAGCAGGAGGGATATGATGAGAAAGTGATGATTGTGTCATTTGTCAATCGAGTACATCCAGTAACTCATCCTTCCTTCTTAGGATGTTATGAATCTCAACATTTTCCGTGTTGACGATTCGATACTTGTTCCACCAAGCATTCCTTTCTTGGCATAACTTGTTTAATGCCGCTTGTAGTTTTTCAACATCGGTGGAGAAAAGGTATATTGGTTCCCTTAGGGGAATAGGTTCTTGATGTTGATATGGCATCCTGAGCTTGAATGCTCTGACGCGTACCCATTGAAGGTAAGGATCCAGGGAGATGCAAAGATATTTTCCTAACAATCTTCTCCCTTTTGTGTGAACAAGACGCCAAGCTTGGACAATTTCCTTCTTCAGCATGTTGCCATGATCGTCGATGTTCTTGAAGAACAGACCCTCCAATTGAATGCTACTTGGTATATTTTTCATGGGATAGCCGTATTGACGACGGGCTAAAGCTGGATTATAACTGATTCCTCCCTTAGTTCCAATAAGGGGTACGTTGGGAAAACTTCCGCAACTGAAAATGATCTTGGTTTCGTCGTTGTCAGGACTACACCACTCAATGTCCGAATGAGTGAGGGACATGATTTTTTGTGACTAGTAAAGGCCATCCCTCATGTTCCAGAAAGTGCTGGACTTTGGCAGGTGCGAGATGAACCATTCGTATAATAACGGTACGCAGCATGTAATTAATCCTCCTTGCTGCAGGTTTCTTGAATGCACAGAGTGGTAAGCATCCGCAAGCAAGGTTGGAACTGGATTTCCAATCAAGAAGATCTTAATTGCGTTGATGTCAACGAAATCGTTAATGTTAGGGAACAAAAACAATCTGTATATAAGCAATGCCAAGATTTCCTCAAAAGCACTCATATCTTGGATGCTGACGAAGTACCGAGCTTGATCCAACAAGATAATGTCGACTACGTTCAAAGGAGTAGTTGCTGCAATGATAATGTCGTCAGGGTTCTTTTCCAAACCGGAGTACGGATCTTGCGCGTACACGGGTATTCCAATCAGACGAGAGTACTCCTCTAACGTAGGCATGAGTTGATAATCTGGAAAGGTGAAGCAGTGATACGTTGGATCGTAAAACTGTACCAATGTGGGAAGAATCCCATCCACAATGTTAGTGCTGAGAAGAGGCAGAAGTTTTCCATACTTCTCCTTGAAAGCCTGGGGGTTGACCACATGTTTTCCGAGCTTTTCCAATTCCTCGACCTTAGGAATCTTGAAGGTGTATTTCGTAGCTCTCTTTCTTCCGTAATCCATGGTATAGATCCTTAAGTCCTTTCCCCGTTTCTCTCTTTCTATGAAGTTCAAAACGCTCGTTATTTAGTTTCCTTGAAAAACGACTCGAAAAAGACTCTTTTTGTTTTTTTAGTTATCATGAATGATGCATGAATGCATGAATGCACACACAAGAGTTTTTAAACAAACATGGCATAGAAAGGTATAGTGGTCATGGAGTCACAACGCAAACCTCGCCCCAAGGTAAACTATGGATAAGGATTTTTGTACCTGTAGAACGGGTTCTAGGGGTCTCAGAGCTTTTGCTCAACCTTAAAGATACGTTGACTGGTATCCATAAGAGAGTTTATTATGAGTGTAGTATTTGCGTGACAATTACATTCGTAATCACCGCTCTACGTCCTAAGAAAGGCTTTAAGTGGGGTTAATGTGTTTCTAGGTCCTCCGGGTACAAATTAGTCTCGGAATGCATTGGCGCAGTTAATCACAACCAGCCAGGAAAATCCCAAGAGTAGATTTGGGAACCAAGATTAGAGGGCCTTCACCGAGAAGACATCCTCCATCCTATCTTATGTTGCACTCAAATCCGGGTATAGGATTTCTCACCACAAGGGGGAATCAAGCCCTTTCCTGATACAGAACATATAAATATAAACAAGTATATATGCAGCAAACACATGAAATGACACAGAGGTTAGGCAGGACCTCTCTTGTTTGAGGGGGAATTTGGCATCCCTAATTTCTCATTGGGGTTGGACCAGCAACAGGTCAACCATAGTTTTGGATGAAAAACCAAGGTTTTTAACACTTATATCCCTAGATGAGTCGCCATTTTTTTGTGCGTGTCGTTTTCTTTACCTCCCCGTTTCACTTGGGAGGACGGCACGCTAGACCCTTCACGCAAAATTTGGAAGGAGAATGCGCACGTGGCGGGATGAATTTTGTTTCAGTTCTTCCTACGATATCACACGGACTTTTTAATTGTCCTAACGAGTAGGAGAGGGGAAAAAGATCTCAAATTAACCCTAGGAGTTTGCTAAGTGTGGGGATTCACCTAGACTAGAAATTCTGGAGTCCGGGAGGTCGGTTATGAAGGATAGAAAAACACTTAGAAAGGGGGGGGTTTGAATTAGTGTAGCTTTAAAAACTTGACAGATAAAAATAAATTGCACAGTTATTTTTATCCTGGTTCGTTGTTAACTAAACTACTCCAGTCCACCCCCGCAGAGATGATTTACCTCAACTGAGGATTTAATCCACTAATCGCACGGATTACAATGGTTCTCCACTTAGTCAGCAACTAAGTCTTCCAGAGTCTTCTGATCACACACTGATCACTCCAGGAACAACTGCTTAGATACCCTCTAAGACTTTCTAGAGTATACTGATCCACACGATCACTCTAGTTACAACCTGCTTAGATAACCTCTAAGGCTTCCTAGAGTATTCTGATCCACACGATCACTCTAGTTCCTTACAACTTAATGTAATCAATTCTAAGAGTATTACAATTGCTTCTTAAAAGCTATAATCACAAACTGTGATATTTCTCTTAACGTTTAAGCTTGATCTCACTAATATATTACAACAGCAATGTAGTGAGCTTTGATGAAGATGAAGATTCTGAGCTTTGAGTAGAACAGAGTTTCAGCAAGTTAATATGAGTTGTTTTCTATTCAGAATCGTTAACCTTGCTTCTCATCAGAACTTCATATTTATAGGCGTTGGAGAAGATGACCGTTGAGTGCATTTAATGCTTTGCGTGTTCCGTACAGCATCGCATTTAATGTTATACGCTTTTGTCAACTACCTCGAGCCTTGTTCACGCTGTGTCTACTGACGTAGCCTATAATAGCTTTTAACGTTCCTTTTGTCAGTCAGCGTAGCTTGCCACTTGTACTTCCTTCTGATCTGATGTTTGTGAATACAACGTTTGAATATCATCAGAGTCAAACAGCTTGGTGCAAAGCATCTTCTGATCTTCTGACCTTGAAGTGCTTCTGAGCGTGATACCATCAGAACTTCAGTGCTTCTGATCTCATGTTCTTCTGATGCTTCTATAGACCCATGTTCTGATTCTGCTTCGACCATCTTCTGATGTCTTGCCAGACCATGTTCTGATGTTGCATGCTGAACCCTTTGAGACAAAGCTTCTGAGCGCTGAATTATGCATACTCTTTATATATCTCCTGAAAAGGAAATTGCATTGGATTAGAGTACCATATTATCTTAAGCAAAATTCATATTATTGTTATCATCAAAACTAAGATAATTGATCAGAACAAATCTTGTTCTAACAATCTCCCCCTTTTTGATGATGACAAAAACATATATAAATGATATGAATTTGCGATCAGAAAGAGCAGACGGCAAAAGACAAATTACACAGCTATAGCATAAGCATATGAATATGTCTCCCCCTGAGATTAACAATCTCCCCCTGAGATAAATAATCTCCCCCTGAAATAAATACTCGAAGAACTTTAATAAAAGACTTCCCTGATTATTTCGGTAGAGACGATCACATAAGCTTCTGTCTTTAGAGAATTCATAGCTTCTGACTTCTGCTTCCATTGGACAGCTTCAGAACTAGAATTTCTTTAGATCCCTAGAACACTCACAGCTTCTGATTCCTGCTTCCATCTAGGACAGCTTCAGAACTTGAATTTCTTTGATCTTCTGAACATTCACAGCTTCTGACTTCTGCTTCCATCTAGGACAGCTTCAGAACTTGAATTTCTTTGATCTTCTGAACATTCACAGCTTCTGATTTCTGCTTCCATTTAGGACAGCTTCAGAACTTGAGTTTTCTGGATCTTTAGAACATTCACAGCTTCTGATTTCTGCTTCCCTCGGATAGCTTCAGAGCTTTGAATTTCTACCAACATCACTTCATGCTAGATTTGTATCAGAACATTGTTGAATGTACCAGAGCATCATCAGAGCATCTCTACATCCTGAAATGTTACAGAACAAAAACTAAACGACAAAAGTCAGCATGAATGAGTCAGAATATAAAATGTATATTCAAACACATGATATGTATCAGAGCCATATAGGCTGAAATAATGTATCAGAGCAAATAGAATTTTGTCAGAGCAAATAGACAAATATGGATCAAATTCTATTATCAGTGCTTCTGATTCATTCTTCTTTCTTGCTTCTGATTTCTGAAGCTTGACAGCACTCAGCTTGCTTCAGTTTCCATGAGCTTATTCTTTTTACAGAATAACACTTCTTATGGTTTTGCTTCTGTGTTTGCTTTGAAGATTCTCTTCACTTCTTTATACCTGCAAAACACTTAAACCATATAGAACTTGCAGTTCTTGTTAGTAAATGTGTGGGAGCTTTACCCAGCAACTGATAGATTAATCAATTCATTTATCATTTATCTTCTCCCCCTTTTTGTCATAACATCAAAAAGAATATTTCAAAAGATTCAGATGAATAAAACGACAAATAAAATCACTGGAATGTAAAAGCAAAGAAACTTTTCATAGATAATCAAAAGATATTACAAAAGGTTCCTATGTTTAACAAGATGAGAAACATTCCTAGCAAATACATAAAAAGTCATCCCAAGAGGAAATGACTACAAAAATTAAAAACAGCACCCTAGCAAGACACACTCTGTGTCAACCCATCAAGAATCCCTGTGGACTCTTGTCTTCCAGACTAGAACCTCCACTGTAGGAGAGATCCAAGAAACCAAAGAGGAAGAGAGGGATAGTTCACAGACAGAGAGCTAATGTTGCAAACGGGGCTTTCCCTTAACATAGAAGTTAAGAATATCATTCTTAACCTCTTCCCATAACTCAAGAAAGTCTTCTGTCTTTGGGTGAAAGTTGATAACAACATCAAAGAAGAGGTCTGACTTGAGAGGTATTAGGAGAGCCATCCCGAGATATGCAGAGATCTGTCGCCTTTGAGTCATAGATCTTCAACAGGCTTAGGATGAACGCTAGGTTTGAGCTAGGATTTTTTTTAAAAAAACTTGTTTGAGCAAGAGAAGAAAACGGAAGAGAGAGAGAAAAACTTGATGAGGAATGCAAAGAGATAGAGAAGGAGAACAAAAACAAAGTGTAATAAAGAAAATATAAGAGGGAAGGAGAAGCGTTTGAAGAGTATTTAAAAGAAAACTGAAAGAGAGTAAATGATGAAAAGCATTTAATGTTACGTGACATGAGGAGAGATAATAAAGACAAATGAGGTGACTAGCACATTAACCTATGGTCGGCGTCCCTTCAACTGCACGCGCGCTTATCCATGAACAGTAACGACAGGTTTACCATCCCGAGATAAAACGTTACAGCTGTTTTGCTTTAAAAGAGGTTCTGAATCAACTTAGACAATGAAACGTTAGTAATAACCGAATCATAATTTCTAAAAGATTTCAATCAGAACTTCTGATTAGAAAATAATCCATATTCATTTCAGAAGATACTCATACATAAGAACTTCTCATCTTCTCATTCTGGGCATAAATCCATACTGATGTTCTTCAGAATGAACTTAAACCTATCTTCAGCCAGGGGTTTTGTAAAGATATCAGCCCATTGATGGTCTGTATCCACAAAGTTTAAAGATAGAACACCCTTCTGAACATAGTCCCTTATGAAATGATGTTTAATCTCAATATGTTTAGCCTTTGAATGAAGAATAGGATTCTTAGATAAACATATAGCAGAAGTATTATCACAGAATATAGGAATGTTACTCTCATATATCTGATAATCTTCTAACTGACTCTTCATCCAGAGCATCTGTGTACTGCAACCAGCAGCAGCTACATATTCTGCTTCTGTTGTTGATAGAGCAATAGTTGCTTGCTTCTTGCTATACCAAGAGATCAAATGACTTCCAAGAAATTGGCAACTTCCTGAAGTACTTTTTCTTTCAATTCTGTCTCCAGCATAGTCAGCATCGCAGAATCCTACTAAGTTGTATTCTTTAGATTTTCTGTAAACTAAGCCAACATTAGTAGTACCTTTCAGATACCTTAGAATTCTCTTAACAGCAGTTAAATGAGATTCTCTAGGATCTGATTGGAATCTAGCACACAAACAAACACTGAACAGAATGTCAGGTCTAGAAGCAGTCAAATATAGAAGAGATCCAATCATACCTCTGTATAACTTCTGATCTACCTTCTTACTTACCTCATCCTTACCTAGGATGCATGTTGGATGCATAGGAGTTTTGGCTTCTTTGCAGTCTAGAAGATTAAACTTCTTCAGAAGTTCCTTCACATACTTGGTTTGGTGAACATACGTTCCTTCTGATGTTTGATTTATTTGTATTCCAAGGAAATACTTGAGTTCTCCCATCATGCTCATTTCAAACTCAGCCTGCATAGACTCAGCAAACTCCTTTCCAAGTGTAGCATTAGATGTTCCAAAAATAATATCATCTACATATATTTGACAAATTAAAATATCCTTTTTAAAGGTTTTACAAAAGAGAGTAGTGTCCACTTTTCCTCTAGTGAAACCATTATCCAGAAGGAAAGAACTTAAGCGTTCATACCAAGCTCTGGGAGCCTGTTTCAATCCATACAACGATTTCTTTAGTTTAAAAACATGATTAGGAGACATAGAGTCTTCAAAACCAGGAGGTTGATGGACATAAACTTCTTCATCTATATAACCATTTAAGAAGGCACTCTTAACATCCATCTGATAGAGAGTGATGTTATGTTGAGTGGCAAATGAAATTAATAGACGAATAGATTCTAACCTGGCCACTGGTGCAAAGGTTTCTGTATAGTCAATCCCTTCTTGCTGACTATAACCCTGAGCCACCAGTCTGGCTTTGTTCCTTACCACTTCACCTTTCTCACTGAGCTTGTTTCTGAAGACCCATTTTGTACCGATTATATTGAATCCATCTGGTCTAGGAACAAGATCCCAAACATCATTCCTTGTAAACTGATTCAGTTCTTCTTGCATAGCAATTATCCAGTCTGGATCTTCTAGAGCATGATCAACAGAAGTTGGCTCGATCAAAGATACAAGACCTAATTGACAGTATGCATTGTTCTTAAGGAATGCTCTTGTTCTGATTGGATCATCCTTCTTTCCAAGAATGACATCTTCTGAATGACCAGAGATGAGTCTGGATGATCTTCTGACAGATGGTTCTTCAGAAATGTTTAGATTCTCCAGAGAAGCTGATACTTGATCTTCAGATTCTTTGCTTCTGAGAAGCTCTGCTTCTGATGCGTTGCTTCTTGGCTCAACAACTTCTGATATATCAATATCACAATCTGCAAAATTATCAAACTGCTTTGGTTTTTCAGAACCAAGCTTATCATCAAACCTGATATTGATTGATTCTTCTACAACCAATGTTTCAGTATTGTATACTCTGTAGCCTTTTGAGCGTTCAGAATATCCAAGAAGGAAACATTTTTGTGCTTTGGAATCAAACTTACCAAGATGATCTTTAGTGTTCAGAATAAAGCATACACATCCAAAAGGATGGAAATATGAAATGTTAGGCTTTCTACTCTTCCACAATTCATAAGGAGTCTTATTTAGAATAGGTCTGATAGAGATTCTATTCTGAATATAGCATGCAGTGTTTATTGCTTCTGCCCAGAAATGCTTAGCCATATTGGTTTCATTGATCATGGTTCTGGCCATTTCTTGCAGAGTCCTATTCTTTCGTTCTACAACTCCATTTTGCTGTGGAGTTCTAGGACAAGAGAAATCATGGGTAATACCATTTTCTTTGAAGAATTCTTCAAAGGATCTGTTCTCAAATTCACCACCATGATCACTTCTGACCTTTATGATTTTACACTCTTTTTCAGATTGAATCTGAATGCAGAAATCAAAGAACACTGAATGAGACTCATCCTTGTGTTTCAAGAATTTTACCCATGTCCAGCGGCTATAATCATCTACGATGACTAATCCATATTTCTTCCCTCTGACAGATGCTGTCTTTACTGGGCCAAACAGATCAATGTGCAAGAGTTCTAATGGCCTTGAGGTAGAAACAACATTCTTGGACTTGAATGCAGGTTTGGAGAACTTGCCCTTCTGACATGCTTCACAAAGAGCATCTAATTTGAATTTCAGATTAGGGAGTCCTCTGACAAGATTCAGTTTGTTAATCTGAGAAATCTTTCTCAAACTAGCATGACCTAATCTTCTGTGCCAGACCCACTACTCTTCAGAAATAGACATAAGACAAGTCACCTTCTGACTCATAAGATCTTGCAGATCTGTCTTATAAATGTTGTTCTTCCTCTTGCCTGTAAATAGGATTGAGCCATCCTTCTGATTTACAGCCTTGCAAGACTCTTGATTAAAGATTATATCATAACCATTGTCACTCAATTGACTGATAGATAAGAGGTTATGTGTTAATCCTTCTACAAGAAGTACATTAGAAATGGAAGGAGAGTTACCAGACTTTATAGTTCCAGAGCCAATTATCTTGCCCTTCTGATCTCCTCCAAACTTGACTTCTCCTCCAGACTTAAGCACCAGGTCTTGGAACATAGACCTTCTTCCTGTCATGTGTCGTGAGCATCCAGAGTCCAGGTACCACGACATGTTGTGCTTTGTCCTTTTTGCAGCCAAGGATATCTGCAATAGGAATAATCTTATCCTTAGGTACCCACATCTTCTTGGGTCCTTTCTTGTTAGTTTTTCTCAAGTTCTGATTGAACTTGGGTTTGACATTATAAGCAATAGGAGGAACAGCATGATAATTTTTAATGTGAGTTTCATGATATTTCCTAGGTTGTGTCACATGCTTTTTGGTGTGTGTAATGTGAAAACTTTGAGCATGTGAAGTGTGCCTAATATCATGGGAGTGGCCATACTTGAACTGATCATACAATGGCTTGTATGTGAATTTCATTTCATCAACAGGTTCAAGTTTGTATGGGGTTTCACCCTCAAAACCAATGCCGACTCTTTTGTTTCCAGACACAGCTTATATCATAGAAGCTAGCTGACTTCTGCCAATACTTCTAGATAAGAACTTCCTGAAACTTAAATCATATTCTTTCAGAATATGGTTTAGACTAGGAGTGGATTTTTCTGAATCAGAAGGAGATCCAACATTATTGGATAATTTTAAAAGTTTTTCTTTTAATTCAGAATTCTCCAACTCAAGCTTCTTTGTTTCAAATTCAAATAGCTTTTTCAGCTTTTTGTATTTGAGACTAATCTGAGACTTGAGTTCCAGAAGTTCAGTTAGACCGGAAACTAACTCATCTCTAGTAAGTTCAGAAAATACCTCTTCAGAATCTGATTCTGATGTAGATTCTGATCCGTCATCTTCTGTCGCCATCAGCGCACAGTTAGCCTGCTCATCTTCAGAGTCTGAATCATCTTCTGACTCATCCCAGGTTGCCATAAGACCTTTCTTCTTATGAAACTTCTTCTTGGGATTTTCCTTCTGAAGTTTTGGACATTCATTCTTGAAGTGTCCAGGCTCATTGCATTCATAGCACATGACCTTCTTCTTGTCAAATCTTCTGTCATCAGAAGATTCCCCACGTTCAAATTTCTTTGAACTTCTGACGCCTCTGAACTTCCATTGCTTGTTCTTCCAGAGTTGATTTAGCCTTCTGGAGATCAAGGACAGTTCATCTTCTTCTTCAGATTCTGATTCTTCAGGATCTTCTTCTCTAGCCTGAAAAGCGTTAGTGCATTTCTTGATATTAGATTTTAATGCAATAGACTTACCTTTCTTTTGAGGCTCATTTGCGTCCAGCTCTATTTCATGACTTCTCAAGGCACTGATAAGCTCTTCCAGAGAAACTTCATTCAGATTCTTTGCAATCTTGAATGCAGTCACCATAGGACCCCATCTTCTGGGTAAGCTTCTGATGATCTTCTTTACGTGATCAGCCTTGGTGTATCCCTTGTCAAGAACTCTCAATCCAGCAGTAAGAGTTTGAAATCTTGAAAACATCTTTTCAATGTCTTCATCATCCTCCATCTTGAAGGCTTCATACTTCTGGATTAAAGCAAGAGCTTTGGTCTCCTTGACTTGAGCATTTCCTTCATGAGTCATTTTCAAAGACTCATATATGTCATAGGCCGTTTCCCTGTTAGATATCTTCTCATACTCAGCATGAGAGATAGCATTCAGCAAAACAGTTCTGCATTTATGATGATTCCTGAAAAGCTTCTTCTGATCATCATTCATTTCTTGCCTTGTCAGCTTTACGCCACTGGCATTTACTGGATGTTTGTAACCATCCATCAGAAGATCCCATAGATCACCATCTAGACCAAGAAAGTAACTTTCCAGTTTATCTTTCCAGTATTCAAAGTTTTCACCATCAAATACCGGCGGTCTAGTATAACCATTGTTACCGTTGTGTTGCTCAGCAGAGCCAGATGTAGATGCAGGTGTAGACTTTTCACTTTCATCAACCATCTTTTACTGAAGCGTTTTTCTCTTCCTGAATCTTTTCTAAACACGGTTAAGTGCTTGCACCTTAGAACCGGCGCTCTGATGCCAATTGAAGGATAGAAAAACACTTAGAAAGGGGGGGGTTTGAATAAGTGTAGCTTTAAAAACTTGACAGATAAAAATAAATTGCACAGTTATTTTTATCCTGGTTCGTTGTTAACTAAACTACTCCAGTCCACCCCCGCAGAGATGATTTACCTCAACTGAGGATTTAATCCACTAATCGCACGGATTACAATGGTTCTCCACTTAGTCAGCAACTAAGTCTTCCAGAGTCTTCTGATCACACACTGATCACTCCAGGAACAACTGCTTAGATACCCTCTAAGACTTTTCTAGAGTCTACTGATCCACACGATCACTCTAGTTACAACCTGCTTAGATAACCTCTAAGACTTTCCTAGAGTATTCTGATCCACACGATCACTCTAGTTCCTTACAACTTAATGTAATCAATTCTAAGAGTATTACAATTGCTTCTTAAAAGCTATAATCACAAACTGTGATATTTCTCTTAACGTTTAAGCTTGATCTCACTAATATATTACAACAGCAATGTAGTGAGCTTTGATGAAGATGAAGATTCTGAGCTTTGAGTAGAACAGAGTTTCAGCAAGTTAATATGAGTTGTTTTCTATTCAGAATCGTTAACCTTGCTTCTCATCAGAACTTCATATTTATAGGCGTTGGAGAAGATGACCGTTGAGTGCATTTAATGCTTTGCGTGTTCCGTACAGCATCGCATTTAATGTTATACGCTTTTGTCAACTACCTCGAGCCTTGTTCACGCTGTGTCTACTGACGTAGCCTATAATAGCTTTTAACGTTCCTTTTGTCAGTCAGCGTAGCTTGCCACTTGTACTTCCTTCTGATCTGATGTTTGTGAATACAACGTTTGAATATCATCAGAGTCAAACAGCTTGGTGCAAAGCATCTTCTGATCTTCTGACCTTGAAGTGCTTCTGAGCGTGATACCATCAGAACTTCAGTGCTTCTGATCTCATGTTCTTCTGATGCTTCTATAGACCCATGTTCTGATTCTGCTTCGACCATCTTCTGATGTCTTGCCAGACCATGTTCTGATGTTGCATGCTGAACCCTTTGAGACAAAGCTTCTGAGCGCTGAATTATGCATACTCTTTATATATCTCCTGAAAAGGAAATTGCATTGGATTAGAGTACCATATTATCTTAAGCAAAATTCATATTATTGTTATCATCAAAACTAAGATAATTGATCAGAACAAATCTTGTTCTAACAGGTTATACATAGGGAAGAGTTTAAGCACCCTACATATCCGTAGTACTCTACGGGAACCTTCTATGTGTCAATGTGATTGTGTTTGTTGCTTGTTATTGGGAAAGTTTCTCCTTTGTGTTAGGAGAAGGAATTAAATTGAATTAAAAAGAAGACAGACAAACTGACTATTTTTGGTATTTTATTAGCTCGCTGAGATTCCTTGTGAACCTCATGCCTACATATCCCTAATGGAAGTCAGAGCTTAATGTAGTTCGGGGAACTAATTAGGGATTTTAATGAATTTTGGTGCCTTGCTTGAAGCTCAAGGTTGCAGCTTGAATTAAATCTCTGTTTACAGTAGAGAGACATGAAATCATCTTTACAGAGTGGTATTTCTACTATTCCACCACAAACCTTAAAAGAGTGACAGAATAACTGAATTCATTTCATTCAAGAGGGGGACCTTACTTGTTTATGTGCAAGTATACCAGTCAACTGCGTCTTGAATGAAAGAAAGGTGCTCATCCAAATTAGGGAAAGTTACCACATGTCTGGGTTTTATTGCCAGCTCATGCCTTTCAAAATCCTAAATGGGAGACTTAATTAAAATTAAAATGAAATGTAATGTTTGTTTGTTTGAATGTGGTGAGATAGGAGAAAGATCTCTCTATAGAGATAAGCTATATCTATCTACTGTATAAAAGATTTGACTTTAGCTGGCTTGTATGAGGCCCAAGCTTGAGGCTTTTTGATTGATTGATTTTATTGACTCTGGGAGATGACTCCACTGGGGATTAACTACAGGGAATTTTTGTGTTATGTACAAAGCCCAGAATTGAGGCTGACTCTAGTTGGAGAGTGTTTATTTGATGGATTTTATTTGGTGTTCTGTACAAAGCCCAGAATTGTGGCTGACTCTACTTAAGGAGACTCTTTTTTGTGCCTTGTATGAAGCCCAAGGTTGTGGCTACTCTGGCTAGGGAAAACATTGTTTTCTGCCTTGTACAAAGCCCAAGGTTGTGGTGGACTCTTAAAGAAACTAAGTGTGGATGACTCTATGGGGAAAAGATCCTAGAGATTAGGAATCTTTGACACAGGAAATGTGGTTTATCTGCCTTGTACAAAGCCCAAGGTTGTGCCTACTTGATGATGAAGGACTCACTAGGGAGACTCTATTACCTGCCTTGTACAAAGCCCAAGGTTGTGGCTGACTCTTAACTGGGGAAGTCATTATTTGATGCCTTGTATGAAGCCCAAGGTTGAGGCTGACTCTTTTGGAAGTTTTACTCTACTGGAGGATTTATCTATTAAAAGACTGATTTTTGGAAGCTAACTCTTTCCAGAGATTTTGGATTTAAAGGAATGATTTTGGAGGCTAACCCTTTCCAGGGGTTTTTTGACCTAGCTGATGAAATTGTCTATTCAAAGACTGATCTATGGAAGCTAACGCTTTCCAGAGATTTTGGATTCTTTTTATTAACTGAGATTGGAGGCTGACCCTTTCCAGGGGATTTTAATGATGACAGAAAGATTATCTAATTGAGACTTCTTGTTTTAAAGCCCAAGATTAAGGCTGACTCTTGCTGAGGATAAGCAAATATGGATCCTAGATTCTGCTAAGGAAGATTGATGAAGATAAGGGTCACAGAGACTGTCCATGTCTCTCATTCCAAAAGGTATGCTCAATATGAGATTGAGACATTCTTAGCTTGTTTAAAATCTGGTTTAAAGTGAAAGAAACTCACCAGGATAGGCTAAAAGGTGACTAAAGACCTGTTCCTATGTTTATAAGAAACCTGGCGGGTCCTTGTATACGAGCTCAAGAGGAAGCTGGAAATGCTTTTAAGAAGCCTGTGGGTCCTTGTACAAAGCCCAAGAGGAGGCTAATCGAGGGTCATCGAGGGTCCTTGTTATAGCACAAGAGAAAGCTATGTGGTTTTGAACTTATTTCGGCTCTAAGAAAATGGGTAAGAGGTTTCACCGGGAATAATTCCTCTTGGGTGGATGTATCCGGTTTAGGGTTCTAGGGCTTTTTTCAAGATGTTTCACCGGGAATAATTCATCTTGAGGGTTTGAACTAAAGATCTCTAATTAGGAAAGAGCCTTCACCGGGAAGACATTCGCAATCCTAGGCCATATTCCTATAATATATATAGATTAACTGTCCTAAGGTTTACACTCAGACGTAATTCTAAACAAAGTATGTACAGTTTTATATTTGACAGTAATTTAAATAAAGACTGTAACTGGAAAGCTATAAAGCCTAACCTGGATGGAGTGGAGGCCTTTGAAAATGTATGTACAAAGCCTTACCAGCAATTTATTGATAACAGTTTGATATTTATGATAAACATGTTAGAACAAGATTTGTTCTGATCAATTATCTTAGTTTTGATGATAACAATAATATGAATTTTGCTTAAGATAATATGGTACTCTAATCCAATGCAATTTCCTTTTCAGGAAATATATATAAAGAGTACGCATAATTCAGCGCTCAGAAGCTTTGTCTCAAAGGGTTCAGCATGCAACATCAGAACATGGTCTGGCAAGACATCAGAAGATGGTCGAAGCAGAATCAGAACATGGGTCTATGGAAGCATCAGAAGAACAAGAGAACAGAAGCACTGAAGTTCTGATGGTATCACGCTCAGAAGCACTTCAAGGTCAGAAGATCAGAAGATGCTATGCACCAAGCTGTTTGACTCTGATGATATTCAAACGTTGTATTCACAAACATCAGATCAGAAGAAAGTACAAGTGGCAAGCTACGCTGACTGACAAAAGGAACGTTAAAAGCTATTCTAGGCTACGTCAGTAGACACAGCGTGAACAAGGCTCGAGGTAGTTGACAAAAGCGTATAACATTAAATGCGATGCTGTACGGAACACGCAAAGCATTAAATGCACTCAACGGTCATCTTCTCCAATGCCTATAAATATGAAGTTCTGATGAGAAGCAAGGTTAACGATTCTGCACCAAAACAACTCAAATCAACTTGCTCAAACGCTGTTCAAATAAAAACTCAGAATCTTCATCTTCATCAAAGCTCACTACATTGCTGTTGTAATATATTAGTGAGATTAAGCTTAAACGTTAAGAGAAATATCACAGTTGTGATTATCGCTTTTAAGAAGCATTTGTAATACTCTTAGAATTGATTACATTAAGTTGTAAGGAACTAGAGTGATCGTGTGGATCAGAATACTCTAGGAAAGTCTTAGAGGTTATCTAAGCAGGTTGTAACTAGAGTGATCGTGTGGATCAGTAGACTCTAGAAAAGTCTTAGAGGGTATCTAAGCAGTTGTTCCTGGAGTGATCAGTGTGTGATCAGAAGACTCTGGAAGACTTAGTTGCTGACTAAGTGGAGAACCATTGTAATCCGTGCGATTAGTGGATTAAATCCTCAGTTGAGGTAAATCATCTCTGCGGGGGTGGACTGGAGTAGTTTAGTTAACAACGAACCAGGATAAAAATAACTGTGCAATTTATTTTTATCTGTCAAGTTTTAAAGCTACACTTATTCAAACCCCCCCTTTCTAAGTGTTTTTCTATCCTTCAATTGGTATCATAGCACCGGTTCTAAGGTGCAAGCACTTAACCGTGTTTAGAAAAGATTCAGGAAGAGAAAAACGCTTCAGTAAAAGATGGTTGATGAAAGTGAAAAGTCTACACCTGTATCTACATCTGGCTCTGCTGAGCAATACAACGGTAACAATGGTTATACCAGACCGCCGGTATTTGATGGTGAAAACTTTGAATACTGGAAAGATAAACTGGAAAGTTACTTTCTTGGTCTAGATGGTGATCTATGGGATCTTCTGATGGATGGTTACAAACATCCAGTAAATGCCAGAGGCGTAAAGCTGACAAGGCAAGAAATGAATGATGATCAGAAAAAGCTTTTCAGGAATCATCATAAATGCAGAACTGTTTTGCTGAATGCTATCTCTCATGCTGAGTATGAGAAGATATCTAACAGGGAAACGGCCTATGACATATATGAGTCCTTGAAAATGACTCATGAAGGAAATGCTCAAGTCAAGGAGACTAAAGCTCTAGCTTTAATCCAGAAGTATGAAGCCTTCAAGATGGAGGATGATGAAGACATTGAAAAGATGTTTTCAAGATTTCAAACTCTTACTGCTGGATTGAGAGTTCTTGACAAGGGATACACCAAGGCTGATCATGTAAAGAAGATCATCAGAAGCTTACCCAGAAGATGGGGTCCTATGGTGACTGCATTCAAGATTGCAAAGAATCTGAATGAAGTTTCTCTGGAAGAGCTTATCAGTGCCTTGAGAAGTCATGAAATAGAGCTGGACGCAAATGAGCCTCAAAAGAAAGGTAAGTCTATTGCATTAAAATCAAATATCAAGAAATGCACTAACGCTTTTCAGGCTAGAGAAGAAGATCCTGAAGAATCAGAATCTGAAGAAGAAGATGAACTGTCCTTGATCTCCAGAAGGCTAAATCAACTCTGGAAGACCAAGCAAAGGAAGTTCAGAGGCTTCAGAAGTTCAAGGAAATTTGAACGTGGAGAATCTTCTGATGAAAGAAGATTTGACAAGAAGAAGGTCATGTGCTATGAATGCAATGAGCCTGGACACTTCAAGAATGAATGTCCAAATCTTCAGAAGGAAAATCCCAAGAAGAAGTTTCATAAGAAGAAAAGTCTTATGGCAACCTGGGATGAGTCAGAAGATGATTCAGACTCTGAAGATGAGCAGGCTAACTGTGCGCTGATGGCGACAGAAGATGATGAATCAGAATCTACATCAGAATCAAATTTTGAAGAGGTATTTTCTGAACTTACTAGAGATGAATTAGTTTCCGGTCTAACTGAACTTCTGGAACTCAAGTCTCAGATCAGTCTCAAATACAAAAAGCTGAAAAAGCTATTTGAATTTGAAACAAAGAAGCTTGAGTTGGAAAATTCTGAATTAAAAGAAAAACTTTTAAAATTATCCAATAATGTTGGATCTCCTTCTGATTCAGAAAAATCCACTCCTAGTCTAAACCATATTCTGAAAGAATATGATTTAAGTTTCAGGAAGTTCTTATCTAGAAGTATTGGCAGAAGTCAGCTAGCTTCTATGATATATGCTGTGTCTGGAAACAAAAGAGTTGGCATTGGTTTTGAGGGTGAAACCCCATACAAACTTGAACCTGTTGATGAAATGAAATTCACATACAAGCCATTGTATGATCAGTTCAAGTATGCCACTCCCATGATATTAGGCACACTTCACATGCTCAAAGCTTTCACATAACACACACCAAAAAGCATGTGACACAACCTAGGAAATATCATGGAACTCACATTAAGAATTATCATGTTGTTCCTCCTATTGCTTACAATGTTAAACCCAAGTTCAATCAGAACTTGAGAAGAACTAACAAGAAAGGACCCAAGAAGATGTGGGTACCAAAGAAAAAGACTATTTCTTTTGCAGATTCTCTTGGTGACAAAGAAGATAAAAGTCAACATGACATGTCTCCTGGACTCAAGTTGGTCTCATCACTTGAAGGGAAGAAGGACTGTCTTCCAAGTTCTGGTACTTAAACCTGTTGAAGAAACTTTGTCTAAAGGAGATCAGAAAAGATAGTTTATCAGTCTTGAAATCATTTGTCTTGTTTGTTTCTCAAGCAATGGTGTTTCGTTCTTGAGTATTTTAAAAGCTCTAAATGCTACAGAATATACAAAATTGAAACATTGATTGTGAACGAATCAATAAACATCTGGTTTGATGATAAACTTGTTTCTGATGAAACAAAGCAGCTTAAGAATTTCTGCAAATACAATTTTGTCGTATCAGAAGCTGCAGAACAAAGAAGTGAACCTCCAGAAGATGTGTATATCAGAAGTAATGGATCAGAAGATCATTCAGATTTATATCAGCTCACTTCAGAAGGAGTGTTTCCAGAAGAGAAACTTGATCAGATCAGAAGCAGTGATCAGAATCTGAAGGCGTAAAGTCTATTCTAAAATTTACAGCTGTCATCTATTATCTGATGGTGAACACGTGTCTGTACGGTTAGTACAAAGCGTGCAGTTGAAAAGACGCCGACCTAGGTAACTGTATTAAATCATTTCATTTACTGTGTTCTCTCTCCTAATGTCATTTCTCATTAAATGCATAATGATTTCTTTTTAAATCTTTTAAATAACCCGCTTCATCTTCATTCCCTCTTTTTCTCTCTTTCTCTCTCTTTTGTGCATTCACTTCGTTGCATTTCTCTTCAAACCCTAGTTTTCTGATTTGATCTCAAAGCATTATCATCATGAACTCTTCCTCCTGTTCATCTTCCTCAAAAGAAAGACTTACTTCTTCACAAATCCTTCTACGAAATTATGAATATGCTCCGTTGAAAACTTGCTTGATACCCACGAAGGACTTGGAGGTTTTATGTGAAACTGCTGTGGACTTCAACAATCTTAAAGCGAATGGCTTTAAGTGTGATGCAAGAATCCTTGAGCAAGGATGGTCTAAGTATCTCAACAGACTGGTTGGTCCAATTTATCCTGATCTTGTGAAGGATTTCTGGGTACATGCAACGGTTACCCCAACGGCCATCATTTCATTCGTGCTAGGGCATGAAGTGGTTATCTCTGAAAAACTGATCAGGAAGCTATACAATCTGAATGATGAAGAAGGTTGGTCTGGTTTTCGACATACATCTGTTGATTGGTCAATAGTTGAAAAACAAATCTCTAAGTCTTCTGGGATTGACTCTAATAACACAGGCACCTTGAGGCCATTTTATAGAGTATGGGCTGAGATTATTCTGGGTTCTCTTCACCACAGAAAAAGGATGCTCTCCTCTTCTTACATCAGTCAAGATCACAAGCACACTCTTTTCTGCATTGGCAAAAAGACTGAGATCAACATCTCTCACATTCTGTTTGAGAATCTAAAGACTTCAATCCTTGAGTCAAGAGAAGAGGAAAGGGCGAAGTACCCTCATCTTTCTAGAACGACTATTCCGTTTGGAAGAATGATTTCAGACATTCTTACTGAAAGCAAAGTGCTGGACTCCATCAGAAAACTCAATGCATCCCACTTGCTTGGAGTAGTTCAAGGTCCCATTTTTAATGGTGTGGATCTGTTCAGATTAGAACTCATTAAAAATGTACCTTCTGTGTGCCCAAGTTTTCCTGACATTCTCTCAAGAAGAGTTGTTGCTGAAGGTTTTGCCTCCCTGTTTCAAGAAGAACTGCATCATGTTGTCAAGTCTTACCTGGAAGATTGTGTTAGGAAGCAATCAGATATTGATCCTGCTTGGATCCGTGGCAGATTACTTCCGTCCAAGGCTGATCTTCTGAAGAAGGATCAGAAGGATCTAAAGGCTAGACTAAAAAGAAAAGCCCAAGAAGATGAGGCTGAGAAAGCCAAGAAGTTGAGGGTCACCTATGATCCTGACAAGGTGGACTCTGAAGAACGAAGAGAT
This sequence comes from Vicia villosa, assembly GCF_029867415.1. Taxonomy (NCBI): domain Eukaryota; kingdom Viridiplantae; phylum Streptophyta; class Magnoliopsida; order Fabales; family Fabaceae; genus Vicia; species Vicia villosa. Next base: position 403,246 of record NW_026705763.1, on the reverse strand, counting down.
AAAAGGATCAGAGATTCCTTTCGCAGAACAAGATCTTCTTCTTCTGTACAAATCTCCAGAAAGGTTTTTACTCCACCTCCTTCTGTCCCTAAACCTTCTCCCCAATCAACTCCTTATGAACCAAAAGTAAACTTCACCTTACCAAATCCTTCTCCATCATCCTTCTCCTCTCCCATTCTAAACCCCACTCCTTTAAGTATTCTTCTCCCAACTCCTTCTGATAAATCCTTCTCACCAATTCCCTTCTCAAATACTTCACCCTCTTCTCAATCCATCCCTTCTGATATTCCACCCTCATCAATCATTCTCTCAGATATCCCTTCTTCCTCATCCACTGCACCTCCACCTTCTATATCCCATCCCTTACCTACCAGAAAATCCAAACCTTACTGTCTTCTCTACCCCGACTACAAATTCACCTTCAATCCGCCTGAACCTGAACCCTATACCTACCTGGAACTTTTCAGACATGAGGTGATTAGCAGTCTGGACCTTCTGAAGGATGCATTTCTAAATGGTCTGGATGATGTTTCTACAAGAAATCTCTGGAGAAGATTTCGCAAGGATTTTCAAGAAGAAGCAATGGGAGTACAGAAAAGACTAGTGGCTGCTGCCCCTGGTTACCCTGGTTACCTTCTGGAGGAAGATAATGGTATATACTACCATCCTCTCAGAAATTGTGTTGCTGCTGAAGAGAAGCCCTTCTTGGATGAAATGGAACAATTAAGATTGGCTGCTGAAATGGAAGCAAATCTATGCAGGGATATTGTTATCTTTATTCCTCAATATCCTGTTCTGCTCGGAGATTTCAAGACTCTCTTTGACTATCTGAGGGAAAACCCGTATGTGAAAGACCCAAGCTTGGTCATTCCAGAAGTTGTTGACCCACCAGTAGTTGAAGGTCCTTCTGCTCCCAGGAATCTAGCTGCCATTCTTCAGGCACTTGAGAATGGAGACTCGGAAATTCCTGCTGCAGAATATGGAGATGCTTCTATGCAAGAAGCAGATGCTGAAGATTATGTTGCTAGATCTGATCCTGTTGAGGAAATCCCTGCAAATGATCTATCTATGGAAGCTGCAGATCAACATGCTATTCCTGTGGTTGAAAGCGGTGAAGCTTCTTCTGATGAATCTTCTCGTCTTGCAAAGACTCTGGAAGAAATTCAGAAAAGACAGGATGAGCAAAGCTCACTCAATGCTGAGTATAGCGCTTTCATGGTGAGGCAAGAAGGACACAACAATATGGTTCAAGAGATGCTGACCAAGATCTTGTCAAGACTAGGGCCATCTTAGATTGAGTCTGTGGTGTTTCTTTCTTTTCGTTGCATCTGTCTTTGTGCATCTGATCTTTCTTATCTTCATGTACTTCTATACCTGCTGTTTGAACTTTAATGAAATCATCTTCTTCCTCTGTGTGTTTCGTTGGTTTATCTCTGAATCTTTTTTGCTTTTTGATGATATGACAAAAAGGGGGAGAAAGATAAATGATAAATGATTTGATTTAATCAGTTGCATTTACTAACAAGAACTGCAAGTTCTATATGGTTTAAGTGTTTTGCAGGTATAAAGAAGTGAAGAGAATCTTCAAAGCAAACACAAGAAGCAAAACCATGGAAACTGAAGCAAGCTGAGTGCTATCAAGCTTCAGAGATCAGAAGCACTGATAATAGAATTTGATCCATATTTGTCTATTTGCTATGACAAAATTCTATTTGCTCTGATACATTATTTTAGCCTATATGGCTCTGATACATATTATGTGTTCAAATATACATTTTATGTTCTAACTCGTTCATGCTGACTTTTGTCGTTTAGTTTTTGTTCTGTAACATTTCAGGATGTAGAGATGCTCAGATGATGCTCTGGTACATTCAACAATGTTCTGATACAAATCTAGCATGAAGTGATGTTGGTAGAAATTCAAGCTCTGAAGCTACCCGAGGGAAGCAGAAATCAGAAGCTGTGAATGTTCTAAAGATCCAGAAAACTCAAGTTCTGAAGCTGTCCTAGATGGAAGCAGAAGTCAGAAGCTGTGAATGTTCAGAAGATCAAAGAAATTCAAGTTCTGAAGCTGTCCTAGATGGAAGCAGGAATCAGAAGCTGTGAGTGTTCTAGGGATCTAAAGAAATTCTAGTTCTGAAGCTGTCTAATGGAAGCAGAAGTCAGAAGCTATGAATTTTCTGAAGACAGAAGCTTATATGATCGTCTCTACCGAAATAATCAGGGAAGTCTTTTATTAAAGTTCTTCGAGTATTTATTTCAGGGGGAGATTATTTATCTCAGGGGGAGATTGTTAATCTCAGGGGGAGACATATTCATATGCTTATGCTATAGCTGTGTAATTTGTCTTTTGCCGTCTATTCTTTCTGATCGCAAATTCATATCATTTATATATGTTTTTGTCATCATCAAAAAGGGGGAGATTGTTAGAACAAGATTTGTTCTGATCAATTATCTTAGTTTTGATGATAACAATAATATGAATTTTGCTTAAGATAATATGGTACTCTAATCCAATGCAATTTCCTTTTCAGGAAATATATATAAAGAGTACGCATAATTCAGCGCTCAGAAGCTTTGTCTCAAAGGGTTCAGCATGCAACATCAGAACATGGTCTGGCAAGACATCAGAAGATGGTCGAAGCAGAATCAGAACATGGGTCTATGGAAGCATCAGAAGAACAAGAGAACAGAAGCACTGAAGTTCTGATGGTATCACGCTCAGAAGCACTTCAAGGTCAGAAGATCAGAAGATGCTATGCACCAAGCTGTTTGACTCTGATGATATTCAAACGTTGTATTCACAAACATCAGATCAGAAGAAAGTACAAGTGGCAAGCTACGCTGACTGACAAAAGGAACGTTAAAAGCTATTCTAGGCTACGTCAGTAGACACAGCGTGAACAAGGCTCGAGGTAGTTGACAAAAGCGTATAACATTAAATGCGATGCTGTACGGAACACGCAAAGCATTAAATGCACTCAACGGTCATCTTCTCCAATGCCTATAAATATGAAGTTCTGATGAGAAGCAAGGTTAACGATTCTGCACCAAAACAACTCAAATCAACTTGCTCAAACGCTGTTCAAATAAAAACTCAGAATCTTCATCTTCATCAAAGCTCACTACATTGCTGTTGTAATATATTAGTGAGATTAAGCTTAAACGTTAAGAGAAATATCACAGTTGTGATTATCGCTTTTAAGAAGCATTTGTAATACTCTTAGAATTGATTACATTAAGTTGTAAGGAACTAGAGTGATCGTGTGGATCAGAATACTCTAGGAAAGTCTTAGAGGTTATCTAAGCAGGTTGTAACTAGAGTGATCGTGTGGATCAGTAGACTCTAGAAAAGTCTTAGAGGGTATCTAAGCAGTTGTTCCTGGAGTGATCAGTGTGTGATCAGAAGACTCTGGAAGACTTAGTTGCTGACTAAGTGGAGAACCATTGTAATCCGTGCGATTAGTGGATTAAATCCTCAGTTGAGGTAAATCATCTCTGCGGGGGTGGACTGGAGTAGTTTAGTTAACAACGAACCAGGATAAAAATAACTGTGCAATTTATTTTTATCTGTCAAGTTTTAAAGCTACACTTATTCAAACCCCCCCTTTCTAAGTGTTTTTCTATCCTTCAAAACAGTTAAAGGTTTTTGAAAACATAAGAAGTGAAGATGGACAAAGGTCGCATAGGTATCTGAAGAGTTTCACCGGGAATAATGCCCTTCAAATATCAGAAGAATATTTTGAAAATAGAAAGGAAATTTTGTAAATATAGTTTTTGAAAATTGACAAAAGTCAACTTAATTATGATAAAGGCAAAGCCTTCACCTAATTAAGACCTAAATGTTTAGGGTTTTATCACAAAAATAGGTGCAAGAGATTAAGTTTTGAAAATCAAATAAAAACTATATTTTTCAAAGTATTGAACATACTTAAAACATATGATATTAAACCTAATTAAAATATATTGAAATAATATGTTTTTTGTGATTTTTTTGGATATCCTTAAAATAGATATATTAAATAAGAAATGTGTGAAAAATCAAGTGAAAATAATTTAATTTGATAGGTGAATTAATTAGTTGAAGTTGTGAAGAAATTGAATGAGAAAAGAGCTAAAAAAATAGGTTTTGTCTCCTAAAGGGCTTGAACCCACGCCCTCTAGGTTGCCAGCTAAAACACTTACCATCTGGACCAGGTGCGCAGCTTGTTATGTGAATACCTCTAAGTCATTATATTTCAAAACAAGTTCATAAATGAGTGAAAAAAAATAAAATGAAACAAAAGGTATGAGGGGGGGTCGAACCCCAGACCTAAGGCATGGCAAGAGTTTGGACGCGCGCTATAACTATTGGGATACTACGATGAATTCGTAAGTGACACACCTATCATTCAAAATAAAATAAACTCGTTTCTGGGAAATTCAAAAAAATGGCGCCACCATCTTCATCTTCAACCTCAAGCTTCAAAATTTTGAATTTGCTATCTCCCTCGTTTCTCAACCAAACTTAAAGATGTAAACATGGATTTTGCTCGTTTTTGAACGAGGATCATGATGGGATCCTTCGATTTTATTTATTTTCAGTGTAATTCAAAATTCACACGCATGAACACGAAGAACCCTAAAACTGAAATTAAACATGAAATACTCTATATGCATGATTTGATGCAATTGATTGAGGGTTAATGATCCTTAAAGGTGCAGAAACCGACTGGTAACTTCATTTTTAATTTATCATGCGTGAATTATAGATTTTGAAGCTCTTAAAAATTACCTCAAAAATGGAGATCTGGCTCTGATCAAAGTGTGTTACAGAGTTGTTGCAATGATCTAGATAGCTTCAGTGATCCCCCTGGAAGGTGTTGAGATGCTTAGCTTGGATTGAAACTGCCCAGAACCCCTTGCTCGACCCCAACTGCAACAGCTCCAAGTGAGGGGTGAAGATGATGATTCTCCACGTACAGAAGTGTTCCAGAGGTTTGGATCACCTCTAAATGCCTCCCCTGATGTGTTTGAATACATACTTTCAAAGGAAGAGCTTTGGTTTGAAGAATCCGAGTCTTCTTGCCAAAGAACCTTTGAAAAACTTAAGTATGAAGAAAGAAGAGAGAAAGCAAGAATTCAGTTGCTTTGGTGTGTTTAATTACTGACGTATGCTCTCCTATTTATAGGCAAAGAGTTCAGTGTGTTTGCAGAGAGTGAGCTTGCTTAGTGAGGTTAATTTGGTTTCTTGGTTATGAAGGAATTCAAAGAAATATCCAAAATGCAATGATGACAATTTGATTCCTCTTGAACCCAAGCCCTAGCCCTCGATTTAATCGGATCTTTAGGGATCATTTTTGATGCAGAGAAGCCTCTAATTGGCTTAGGAGAAGATTCCTTGATGATTCACCAATATTCCATTTTGTAATGATTACTTAATCACATGGCATTGAATTCTTGCAACTTGGCCAAAAAATGATGCATTAATGCATTTGATTCTTCTAAATCCCTTCTGATATATCATGTACAAGAATGAATCAATTGGTAGAGGCATTGGTACAAAGTTTGCAAAGTTCAAATTTGGACATGACCCATAATTTTACTTCAAATGCCCTAACTTTGATCAACCATATCTCTTAGCACATAATGAATTTGAAGATGGTTGAATACAATTTGAAAAGCCCTTGATATGTACTTCAATTCATTAGTTTGGTGTTTGCCCAAAATCCTTAGGGAAATTAGTGAAAAAGTCCCATAAAGTTTGAAGAAAACTAGGGTTTTCTTGCTAGTTTTGTGAAGGCAGTCACTTTGAAGCTCCATATCTCTTCAATGGTTGATTTCTAGCCATAAAATCATATGTGACAAAGTTGTTCATTGGATCAAAATCTACAACTTTCATGTTGGAAGTTTTTTTTTAGTTTGTAGGTGAAATTTTGAGATATTCCCTTCCAAAGTTTGGTAAAAACCACTTGAAAACACTTGGAAAATTTTCCAAGTATGAAAAGTCAAACTTTGACTTTTTGAATCTTGAATGATTTTCTTGATTTTATTTGATCAAATGACTTTAAATATAATATATTGATGATTTAAAACTTCAAAAGTCATGGTTGACCAAAATTTCCAAAAAGTCAATGGTGATCTTGTATAGTTGACTTTTTCAGGTGAATCGCGTTTCTGGAGATTTTCAGTGAATTAAGCTATCCTCATAAAATGAATGATATGAATGGATCATATTGAGCTATTGGAGGATATTAAGCCATGCTTTGAGTTGTGGACCCATGTCCTGATTAAAAGTCAACTATCTTGGTGAATTAGGTCAAAAACCCTAATTGTCGACCAGATGAAATTGGTGACTGTAGATCTTGAATTGAAGTGTAATGTTCAATGGATAATGTCATATGAACCAACTGAAGATATTTGAACCAAATGATGGATGTCTTGGGGCTTTCTAGGGTTTCCCAAATGTGATCCCTGATTTTAGCCCTTGATGGCCTCAAAACCCTAGATTAGTGATCTGAGCAGACCTGAGTCCTGATGACTGGTGTCTAATCAATCATAGGTGAACATAATTAAGCTTTTGAGTCCTATGATTGTATTGGAAACTAATCCTTTTTATTGATTGATCCTTTGCCTGAGCCTTTTTTGTCTTTGAACATCCTCGACTGGGTATCATACAAGCAAGTGACTGCCCTGAGTACCTGTCCTGAGTTTGATGGGGTATTTGGTGGTATGACATATCAGGGGGGGTCAAAATTAGGGTATGACAGAGAGTTTTATCTTTTAAAAGTTTAATTTTTGGAAGCTAACCCTTTCCACGGAATTTGGATTTAAAGGAGTGATTTTGGAGGCTGACCCTTTCCGGGGGTTTTTGTTAAAAATGAAGGAATGAATGGAGGCTGACCCTTTCTAGGGATTTTTATGGCAGAAAGATTGTCTAGTTGAGACTTCTTGTTGAAAGCCCAAGATTAAGGCTGACACTGACTAAGGATAGATAACTATGGATCCTAGACTCTGCTAAGGAAGATTAATGAAGATAAGGGTGACAGAGACTGTCCATGTCTCTCATTCCAAAAGGTGTACTCAATATGAGATTGAGACATTCTTAGCTTGTTTAAAGTATGGTTTAAAGAATGGAAGAAACTCACCAGGATAGGCTAAAAGGTGATTAAAGACCTGTTCCTATGTTTATAAGAAACCTGATGGGTCCTTGTATACAAGCTCAAGAGGAAGCTGGGAATTCTTTTAAGAAGCCTGTGGGTCCTTGTACAAAGCCCAAGAGGAGGCTATTTGAGGGTCATCGAGGGTCCTTGTTATAGCACAAGAGAAAGCTATGTAGTTTTGAACTTATTTTGGCTCTAAGTAAATGGGTAAGAGGTTTCACCGGGAATAATTCCTCTTGGGTGGATGTATCCTATTTTGGGTTCTAAGGCTTTTTCAAGATGTTTCACCGGGAATAATTCATCTTGAGGGTTTGAACTAAAAGATCTCTAATTAGGAAAGAGCCTTCACCGGGAAGACATTCTCAATCCTTGGCCATAGTCCTACAATATATATATATATATATATATATATATATATATATATATATATATATATATATATATATATAGTTTAACTGTCCTAAGGTTTTACTCAGACGTAGTTCTAAACAAATATATACACAGTGTATATTTAACAGTAATTTAAATAAAGACTGTAAATTGAAAGCTATAAAGCCTAACCTGAATGAAGTGGAGGCCTTTGATGAAGTATTTACAAAGCCTCATCATCAATTTTGTTGTTTATTGATAATAGTTGAATATTTATTATAAATAGTTAAAGATTTTTGAAAACAGAAGAAGTGAAGATGGACATAGGTCACATAGGTATCTAAAGAGTTTCACCGGGAATAATGCCCTTCAAATACCAGAAGATTGTTTTGAAAACAGAAAGAAGATTTTGTAAATATAGTTTTTGAAAACAAACTAAGAAAAGAAAAAGGTGTTGGGACTTACAATCTATTAGAGGCCCAAAGATTTTTATTTACTGTTTATGAGAAACAGTTGAAAGATTTGAAATGACAAAAAAGTCAACTTAATTAGAGTTAAGACAAAGTCTATACCTAATTAAGACCTACATGATTAGGGTTTTATCACAAAAATATTTACAAGAGATTTTTATTTTTGTGATTTTTTTTATTCTTCATAAAATAGATATGTTAAGTGATAAGTGTATAAGAAATCAAAAAGAAATGATTTAATTTGATTGGTTAATTTGTTGTGTGAAGTTGTAAAGAAAATGAAGAAGAAAAGTAGTAAAAAAAATTGGTTTTGGCCTCACCATGGTTTGAACCCACGCCCTTGGAACCAGTACTCAAAACACACACCAACCAGCCAACGCGCGCTTGGTGTCACAGTGGTGACTTCAATGCTATACATATGTTTTATAAGTGCATAGAACGAAAAAAAGAAAATAAAATCAAAAGGTCTGGGGCGAGGGGGATTCGAACCCCAGACTTTGGGTACGCGCTTCTCACAAACTCTCTTTACCACTGGGCTATCACGATGTAGTCGTTTAAAAAACAACTACCATTCAAAATAAAATAAACTTTAACCCCGGATTTGAATTTTGCGCGCCACCACCATCTTCGTCTTCAACCTCAAGCTTCCATGAATTTGAAATTCCAACTCTCTCGTTTCTCAACCAAATCAGATGATGTAAACACCAAACTTGTTCTAATTTCTCTCACGATTTCAAATATGTAACTAATATGAATTTATATTAACTACATCTACTAAATTATCTAAAATACGTGAAGAACCCTAAAAATTGAAAATTAAATTAAAAGGCTATGCTGAAGTATAAATGACTAATGATAGATGGTTTTTAATCCTCTGATGATGCTGAATGAACTGGTATCGAGTTTTAACAAAAAGAGTACACGAATTAAAGAGAGGGAGCTGAGAAACGTACCTCTGAAAATGGAGGTCGTGAGCTTGATGGAGAACCCCTGGGCTTGTATGGATGATCCTAAAAGCTTCCTGGTGACTCAATGATGCTATCTGAATGCTTATTATGACTTGAATGCCTCAGAAATTCTCTACTCGACACCTTCTATTTGAGCTTCAATTGATCATGGAGGTTGGTGATTATGTGGTTACAGATGTGCTGCAGGCATCTGGATAGCTTCACTACAACCTAAGGAATGTGTCTGGATGCTTGGACTAGCTTGATACCTTCTGAATTGCTCTATGGAACTCCAACTGCACGAGCCTCAAGATGGAAGCAACAATGGTGTTCTCCCACTTACAGAAGTGATCCAGATACTTGGATCAACTCCAATGAACCTCCTTAAGATGTTGGAATGCTTACTTTCAAAAGAAGAGCCTTGGTTTGAAGAATGCGATTCTTCTTGCCAAAGAACTTTTAAAAACTATAAGCAAGCGGGAGAAATGGAGAAAGAAAGAAGTTATGGTTGCTTTTGTGTGTCTAATACTGAGGAATGAACTTGTATTTATAGGCAAAGATCTATGTACAGATTAAGGAGAGTGAGCTTGCTTAGTGAGGTAGTTTTGGTTTCTTGGCCATGAAGAAATTCAAAGAATCTCCAAAATGCAATGATGGTCAAATCGAGCTAGCTCCCTATCCATTGATCTTATCTGGTCTTGGGGAACATTTCTGATGCAGAGGAGTGTTCCAATTGGTTGGTGAGAAGATTCCTTTGATGTTTCATCCATTTGCCATAAATTCTCAAAATGCAATCATTACATAATCACATGTTCTTGTTTTTGGGAATATTCTTCAATCCTCATGCCATGGTGGAAATGGATGTATGGTATCTCTAATGATGTATTATAGGTCATGTAGCATCAATTAGTAGAGACATTTGCACAAATTTGCAAAGTTTCAAATTGTACATGACCTATAATTTCTCTTCATGAGGCCAACTTTGAACAAGCATAACTCCTAGCTCAAAATGAATTTGGAGAAGGTTTAGCACAATTTGGAAAGCCCTTAAAATGTACTTCAATTCATTAGTTTGGAGTTTCTTCAAAATCTCTTGGGAAAATTATGAAAAACAGGCCCAAAATTTGAAGAAAACTAGGTTAAAAACACTTAGAATTTTTTCTAAGTTTTTATGACCTAAAACTTCAAAATCCCAAATCTATTAAATGATTGATTTCTTGAAAAAATTTGCATTGTAAGATGTTCTTTTATTTTGCAAGATCTACAACTTTCATTTGGGGAGTTTTTTGGGTGTGTAAGCAAAATTTTGAGTTCCCAAAATACCCTTAAAAACCCTAATTCCTGACTTTTTGATCCATGATGAATCTTCTTGAATTTCTTTTTCCAAATGACTTTATATATTGATGATATTAATCTTTAAAAGTCATGGTTTGACCAGAAATCCTAAAAGTCAAAGGTGATCTTGCATAGTTGACTTTTTCCAGATGAAGTGAAATCTTGGACTTTTGTGATGAATCAAACTCTCCTCCTCACATGAATGATGTGAATGGATTATATTGAGGTAATAGAATTTCTTGAGTCATGTTTTGAGTTTTGGATCCATGTCCTGATTAAAAGTCTACTATCTTGGTGAATTAGGTCAAAAACCCTAATTGTCGACCAAATGAAATTGATGACTGTAGATCTTGAATTGAAGTGTAATGCCTTATGGATATTTTCATATGGATCATTTGAAGATTATTGAAGCCTTTGAGTGATGCCCTGGGGCTTTCTAGGGTTTCCCAAATGTGGTCCCTGATTTTAGTCCTTGATGGGTTCAAAGCCCTAACTGAGCAAACCTGAGTCTAGGTGTCTGGTGTCTAATCAATCAAAGGTGAATGAATGAATCATTTGAGTCTTATGATTATATTAGAGGTTAATCTCATATTGATTGATCCTTTTCCTTAACTCCTTTGTCCTTGAGCATCCTCGATTGGGGTATCAGCAAACAAGTGACTGCTCTAAATACCTGTCTTAAGTTTGATAAGGTATTTGGAGGTATGAGATCTCAGGGGGGTCAAAATCAGGGTATGACAACCGTGAGCTTGACTATTTTTGGGGTAGTATAACTGGTAACTACCACCCTGAACCTGAAGATATGTACTCTGAGAGCATCCATAAACTTGCTATTAGGTATTTCTATAAGATCCTTGGCCACGCCCTGTTTGAAAAAGAGAAAAACATTTCTTTGGTGTCCTGTGATGAGTTATTCATCATGTTCTATGCTTCACAAGGTCGTCCTATCAATGCGGCTACCTTTATGTTCGCCAATTTTGTCTGTATCATAGAGACTGATCAAACACCTTTACTTATAGGAGGCCTGGTTACCATGATAGCAAATGTCGTAGGAATAAGACAACCACTTCTAGGATTGAACCCCTATGGCGGAATTCGACCTATGAATATTCGTTTCTGCTTTAATACTCACCTAATAGGTGACCTAGGACCGAATGAGTTTGAATTGCTCATTAATCATAAAAGTGTCTACCAGTTTGTCTTGCCTAACCCAATCACGAGTCTTCGTACCAAAGATAACTGGCTCTTTAACCTGAATCACCCACCCACTCCACCATCACCTGAAACCCCACAACCCTATGAGATCCCTGATGATTATGATCCCGAAACTCCTCCTCATTATTGTGATTCTCCTACCCCTGATCGCCTTATAGTTTCTGCTGACGCATCCCCTGTTAGTGCTGCATCTGCTATTCTGGATAATGCTGGACCACCGCCTCCGCCTCCTGATCTTAATATTGCTATTGCAAATTTAGAGGCACAGATTGAAGGCCTATGCGGTGAGCTCGTCACTCTGCATACGAATTTTCAAGGTTTTATGGACGTCGTAATAGAACAAATGGATTACATCTATCAGCATTTCTTTTCACCTAAAAGTAGGTGAATTGACTTTTTTGAGATTTTATTTTTCGGACCCTCGAAACTATGGCAGTGGGGACATTGTTTGTCTTTAGTGTGGGGGGGGGGAGAAAATTATATTTTCTTGCTTTAGTAGTTTATTTCTCAGTTTTTAGTATTATAGGATTTAATATTTTAACTTTCAGTTTTGGTATTTTCAATTTTTGGATTAATTTTTAACTTTAAGTAATTTTGGTTCCGTTAAGTAATTCAATTCAGCATTTTCGGTTTGATTTCGGTTTGATTTTTAGCCGTATGGTTTAATTTATCTGTGATATTGCTGAATTAATACTACCTGTGTGGTTTGGTTTGTTGGTCTGATTTCCTAGCAAAATAGTACAATGTCTGCTACGTGGTTTGAATTCTTTTGCTATCTACTGTATTTTGAATATGATTGAACTCACCATACTGAATATGATATGCTACTGGTATAACACATAGTGATATAACACAGAAATAAATATGCAATATTCTCCCACTGCTATATGCCTATCTTGATGCTGCTATCTATTGGTTTGAAATGTTTAATCTTCTATTTAACTGTTGAATCCAACATATTGAATATGTTGCCCTTTAATTTCTACTGCCACCTGCTATTGATTTTACACAACACCAAATAGTGCAACAGATTTATTATTAATGCTGCCAGTAGTTAATGCTTTATATGTCATAAAGGAGATAAAAAGTCATTAAATTTTTGGTTGATTCTTCAATACACTATTAAATTCGTGCATGTGACTAGTGAATCTATATTACAGTCTGAAAAGTGTTGAAATAAGACCTATAAAACAACATGCATACTGAACAAAATTTTGGTTTTAGTGAAAATTTTGACTGGGACGCCCGCCCTTCCTATAGTGGCAAAAAATAATAATAATATATATACTCCACCAAGGGCGTCCGCCCTTCCCCTTGGTGGCCCCCGCCCTTATTTTCTTTGTCTTCTCCCCTCTCACATTTTTCTCTCACTCACGTGCATCTCTCTTCTCTCTTTTCCTTTGCTTTCAAATTCTTGTCTTATACACTTGGTCAACAAATAATAATCTCTCACCAACCCTCTGCAAACTTATTTACTCCATTTAAATATTTTCACTCACCTCAGTCACCCTCTCACTCGTCTCTCTCTCTCACTCGTCTCTCTCTCTCTCTCTCTCTCTCTCTCTCTCTCTCTCTCTCTCTCTCTCTCTCTCTCCTTTCCATCTATATCATTTATTCCATCTTTAATTCATCACTCCATCACTACTCTTTCTATTTCCTTTCAAAAAATTTAAACCTTTCTCTCCCATTCATTCAACGAAATAACTATACCACCCCTAAAAAATTCTTCATAAAAAAAATCACCACCATTACAACCACCCTTAAATTATTTACCACCCTATATAAAACAAAAAAAAATTCATCCACACCTTGTCCATTCTACCACTCCTTCCTCAAACTCTATCTTTTCAGAAAACCACCATACCAAAATCTCTTCACTATGAATTCCAGAGTCAAAAGGCAAAATAAGCAAGTTAGACCACCACCGGACCTATCGCGAATCACTTTTCGAACAGAAGACGGTGGAGAACAACATACAAAATACTTAGAATTCTACCAACGTTCCGTCGTACCAACAAAATATGCGGACGCATATTGCTTAGACAGATTGAGTCTCCTCAAAAGTGTACACGTGATGCTTGAGCGAGTTGGTCTATCCACCCTATGCTTGAGAAATGATCCCACTTACGAACCCCTGGTGCTTGAATTTTTAAGTTCTTTTGTTTACGGATACCAATCAGATGAACCTACTTATAGAATCGCCCGATTCAGAATGTTCAATAAAGAATATTCCTTGGAACAAGATCAACTTGCTCAAATGCTACAATTCACGCGAGGAGAAAATGTTCTCTGTAAAATTAGCACACCCGAAGGACACTAGGAGGTATTAGGATTTAGCCTCTAGAAAAATCTAACTGGTGAAGCAACCGAAGGCTGGAAAGACCTCTACGCTACGCGCATCCAAAATCCAGCTATTCGATACTTCCATCGCCTCTTAGTATACACTATTTTTGGTCGGACTAACAACAACAAAGTAAACCAAACAAAAATGTTCTTCTTGCTCTATTCACTCTTCAACAGACGAATTAATGCAGCCCCATTTTTTCTTGACCACATTTATGCGTGTACTTTGACAAAGGGGACCAATCCTTTTATTTTCGGTGGTATAATTACTTCGATAGCCGTCGCTTTAGGCTTATCCAACGAGCTAGCGACCATTTCTGATTTCGCCATGCCCGCACAAACTCTAGACATCGCCTACTGCCGAGGTTCTCATTTGATTTCTCCAAGAGCGGATGGTAGGTTCAATTTGGTTGTCCATGGTAAAAAAGTGGAAAGTGTCATTCTACCTTGTCCCGATCGCATTGATGTGCGATATATGACGCGATGGCGTTTTATTCTTGATGCACCCGCTCCTGATGAAGATCAAGAACAAGTGCCAGGGAACCTTCCACCATTCAATCCTCCTCTGCCTAGGGCCCCCGAAAATGTCCCACCGCAAATCACTATGAACACCCTCTACGATGCCATCATGCAACAAAATGTAGTATCAAACCAAAGGCACAATGAAATGTTGCAACTGGTCCAACAATTTCAGAGTCGAAATGACCACAACTATCAGGAAATGACTAACCGCATGTCAGGTTTAAGCGATGAAATGCTAGAGTTGTCACTTTGTGTGGACAACGTTCATAACTAATTTCACCAATAGGATGCACCACCTGACACAGATAGACGTAGAAGGGTTCGAACTAGAGGACGAAGAAGGATGCGCGAACAAAGTGAGGAGTAAGGGTTATTTTTCTTTCGACCTTGTTGCACTGGGGACAATGCATATTTTAAGTGTGGGGGAAGAATTTCTTTGTTTATTTTAATTTTCTTTGTCGCAATTTGTTGAAGCGGTAAAGTGGCAAGCAACAAAAGTTTTGGAAATATTTATCCGGGAATTTATCGTCTCCACAAGGATTAGTGCATTGATCTGTCGTTCAATAATTTCCTAAGTTATGAGTGTGGATTGAATTGTTTAAAGCATAAAAATGGAAAAGTAAATATCAAGACAAAAAGAATTCATTTTTCAAAAAGAAGAGACTTATCAGGCAGTGCATATAATTCACTTCTCATAAAATTAAACTTATCGATCAGTTATACTCAACCTACAATACTCATCAATATCATCAAGCATCGCTAACACTCTAAGTCATTTCTAACCCAAAGTAGAGAGAACTACTATATCATCTCGACGACGATCTATCAGCGAACCCCAACAACACAACAGACAACCGTATTGCTCGCGTCAACGATCCCTCAACCAACATAAACAACACAGAGGCATTAAGCTTCGATACCCACGGTGAATATTAGCTCCAAAAACAATCTCTAGAGTCTAGAACGAATAGATATCCATCCCTAATCAAGATTTGTGACGTATATGTCTATAAAAACCCAAATCCGAACATAAAGCAAAAAGATTAAGGAAGACATCAATAATGATTTGTAAAGCAAACTTTATACAACACCATGATCAACAAATATACATGAGTTCAAAGTAAAATCATATACAAAACCCAACCAAAGAGAAAATACACAAAGAGGAAGAGAAATGAACCAAAAATCTCTCGGTTTGTCGGCTACGATCGATGATCAATCCATCCCAGATCATCCGTATGCAAGTTCCGAAGTTGTTTTCTAAGCTAATTTAACTAAAAAATGTTTGGTGATGGAGTGGGAGCAAAAAATACCCAAACCATAACTTAGAAAAAGTGTTTTTGGCCCTTAAAACGTGTTTCTGTCCAGACCGCTTCGCCCGACGACTAAACAGCTCGCCCGGTGGCGCAACACAGTAACGTTTTCACGTTTTTTGGTTAGTGAGGCTCGCCCGGTGAGCCCAAAATTCGCCTATCGAATTACACCAAAGACATCATAAAATTCTGCACTGTTTCGGCCATAACTTGAGAACCGTAACTCCGATTTGTGCCCAGTTCGAAGCGTTGGAAAAATTATTCAATGCTCTATCTAACAATGAAAAAATGGAAACCAAATTGATGATTTTTATCATCCTAATTTTGAGCCTTATTCTTTGATGAATTGGTTCCGTTGCTCAAAATCGTGCATTTGAAGTCGTGTCTTCGACACTTTATTGCTCATGCTCCAAATACCCAAGAATACCTACAAAAAGACACAGAAAATATCAAACGGTATAAAATTATATGAAAATACAACTATTTACAAAGTATGCGTATTTATACACAAAACGGGGAATTATTCAATGAATATCAACAAAAGTCTCGATACGTGCCACAAAACATATATACTAAAGCACTAAAAATTGGCACTTCTCAAACTCTCCCTAACTTAAACTTGTTTATCCCTAAACAAGAATCAACTAACTCAAGGAAACAAACTCAAAAATCCAAAAATCACGAATCAACAAGTTTTGAAAACTGGAAACAAATGTATGGCTTAAATGCAAAACGGTACGCAAAAAGTAAATATACTTACCACTAACTACAACGACAACATAAACATGACACAAATGCTAAATACAAAGAATATGCCCAACATTCCAAAACAACACTAGCTCGCAAATGAATCACAACTAGCACACAATCATCGGTAGATGAAAAACACAAAAGTGGGGTATTTTCACTCATCCAACAATCTTGCAAACAAAAGACTAAATTATGCAACCATCCAAAAATCATGTTGAAAACATAAAAGCAAGAATCACAAGGAATTTTCAAGGTTGTAATGTGGTCGGGTGAACAATCAAGGGATAATTCATAAGGCTAATCGAAACAAAAATTGCCCAAACCTAAGGGAGTGATCAACTCACAAAAGTTCAAACACAAAATTTCAATCAAACTTCTTCATAATCCCAAATTTATCAAACCAATCACATACTTATTAACACAACATTATTCCATACTTTTTTTGTTTTTTTTTTTCATAATCCCAAATTTATCAAACCAATCTCTTTCTTTTTCTTTTCACTTCTTTTTCACATTTCTTTTCTTTTCTTTCTCTTTTCTTTCAACCTCATAGCAATCAACCACAAATGCATAATCATTTTTCTCCCAAACTTGAATTCAACCGTATCATCATGTGAATACTCCCTACTTTCTAAGGCAATGTAAAAATTCATACAACAACACAAAGTTGAGGGTTCAAGAAAAAAGAAATCAACATCCATACAAAAAGGAAAACCAAACACTCAAAGACAAGAATTTAGAAAAACAACATGGACATTGACAAATAGCTCAAAGGAGTTACTAATGATCACATACTCACAAGATAAATTAACTATTTGCCCAAGGTAATTATGCTCAAAATGGAACAAAAATGCCTTGATCACTTTCATGCATCATATAATCAACACATACAAAAGATTAAGCATAATGAAATCCAGTTAGAACAAGAAATGTGGTCTCCAGCATATGTGAACAATGGAAAGCTACCTCACAAAAAGGTGGTAACTAAAGTGATTCACAAACGAACAAGTATACAAAAGAATGAATGACATAAAAGTTGTAAAAAGCCTAAGTATCATGAATATGCTAAAGTCTAGAAAGCGATAAACACATACCTTGAACGTGTACAAAACTTTAACAAAATCATTACCATACACTCGCAAGTCGAAACGATCAAACTTGGAAAATGACCTCAATTCCTCAAGATACTCAAAACAAGCTCAAAGACAAACACACAACTATTAATATACACAAACTAAAAGACCATATGAAATTGTCTAAACAAATTGAAAATTGAAAATTTGAAATTTAAGAACTGGTCTGATCTAAATTTGTTTAGACAATTGTATCACACTTGTTATACCCCAAAATTTGCCCGCATCTTTTTTCAAGAAAACTCCAATCTGAAAATTAAGAGTCTCATATAATCATGGATTTTTATTTCAACAAATATCCTGACATATGAAATACTTAGTTTTTAGAATTTTTCTTATACAGTAATTTGGCTTGCAGTTGAATTTATTCTTATGCAAACGCCAAATACTGTTTATTACTTCACACATGCTATTTATTTATTTACAGATAAATAGTACTAACACAATTGGTACAGAGTTAAATCTTTTTGCAGGCGCAGAATCAGGAAACTCAGACTGTACTGGTAACAAGTAGATTATTATTATCTTTTGTTTCCCACTAATTTTTGTACTATATTCCATTATTTTCAAAAATCTTTTCAAATCTCTTTTTCAAAAATCAAATCCTAACTTTATTCTCTACATCTCTCTTTTTCCCAACACTATCATACACTTTCTTTCAAATCTTACTTCCACTCAAATTTTCCTTTTGTACGGAATCACATCATTCCCCAACGTCTCTATCCTTCTTTCCACTCTATAAATACCTCTCATTTTTTCATAAAAATCTCACATCAAATTCTAATTCATCTCTCAAATTTCTACTTCATAATCCATCCTTTCTTCTTCCCCGACAAAATGGCGAAGCGGTGGGAAACGTGTTTTCTTATGGTCATCACCATTGCTACGGTGATCATGTCTTTCTTCTGTCTACATAGCCCGGAACACTGTGGACCTGGGATGCTTATGCTCCCAATCATCTACATGTTACTATTTGTAGCATGGGTTATCAATCGTCATTCTTAAAATTTGCCGTATTTCTTATTTCTTAAATGTACCGTTTATTCGTACTGTTCAATATAGTATGTAATATTTGTACTGTCAGTATTAAATGTTGTACTATTTGTCATAATATTGCTTAATTACTCAGATAATATTTTGTGTGTTTTCTGCCAGTCAAATATTCATTTTTCTGTGCATTAAATGATTTTCAGGGTTATTATCGGTAATTTTGCCCGCATACAGTAAATATTAGTTATTTATTATGTCTGTGTTTTTTTTAACAAGTCATGTAAATAAACTTTCATTTTTCACATAAAACAAAAACAAAAACAACAAAAAAGAAAATTAACTTTGACTGTTGATTTTTCACTCTAACTGCTACGTCAATACCTGAACAGTCAGTTGACAGCCAAACTGCTGGCAGTACAATTCTCAGTGTTTTGTACCATCAATCAAATCAATCTTTTACAATTCAAAATTCCAAGATTTTTGTTCTAGAAGTCTTCTGAATATCACGCGATTAGCAGAGACTCAACACTGCACAAAAATCAGGTACGCTTAACTGTCTCCTACACAAACAGTCCCTGACTAGGGTTTTCTTGTTTTTACAGGAGAAACAAGTTTTTGATACCTCAAATGGATTTCATGCACATCCATATATCTCAAAGTACCATCATACAAATTTTCAAACTTCAATTCACTCAGACGCACCGTCAGCAGCCCAAACAGTCAACAGACGACCCGTTTGACCAAAAAGTCAACAGACAGTCAAAAATGAAATTTTTTGTCAAAGTCCATATTTTGTCAAAGGATTCATCATTTGATCATTGGATGATCATAATTCATCAAGGAAAGATCAAAAATCAACAAAACCCTAAGATTCAAAATTAGGGTTTTTGCCTGAAAAGTCAACTCAACTTTGACTGATCATAACTCTCTCATCCTTCATCCAAAAAATTCAAACCAAAGCTCATTTTGAAGGAAATTCAATTATCTTTCAAATGCAATTGATCCCATGGACATTGCATTCACCATTTGAAAAATATGACCAAAGACATTACAGGTCATTTTCAAAGTCAACAAAAAGACACTTTTTTCAAAAGGACACACAAGGAGCATCAAAAATCATTTTGACATGAGACCAAAGACATTGGTTAGAGGACTCTTTGAGGTTTCCAAAAAGTGCAAGAACTCCTTCATATGACAAAAATTGAGGGATTTACACCTTGTTGAAGTTGGCTAAATTTTGGAAAATGCATAAAAACAACATTGCTCAAAAATGCATTTTTTCCAAATGGGGCCAAGTTTTCATGGTTCAAACATCATTACCATAATATTATGGGCCTCCCACGACCAAGACAAGGCCCACTCCATTTTTTATTCATTTTTGGTTTAATTTTATCACATATAAGATTAAATTAAAAAAGAAAAATGGATGGATAAAGAATAGCTTACAAACCAAGCATGACTCATCAAGAGAATCATTCAACTCTTCCCCAAGCCAAGTACAAACAGAAGGAGGGTGGAAAATCAAGCCATGGTGGCTTAAATGCAAAGCTACTCATGTTGAAAAAGTCAAGATCCCACAAAGCTAATGAATGCTTCTTAGCTTCACTTCCAAGCAGTTTCTGGCCTATAAAAGAGCTATCATACTTCAGCAATAAAAGAGACACGAGTTCATAGCCAGTAGAAAGCATATATCACTCTTGTAACAACTTGTAATATTCAAAGAAACTTGAAATTCGAATTTTAAGTTTCAGCCAATTTCAATACAAACTAAACATTCAAACATCATCTCTGAGCTTCACTGAAACTATTCCAATCAATTGCAAGTCTTAAACCTCATTGAATCGAGCTATACAGGTCACGATTTGCTCAAACAAAAACCAACTCATATCTGATCATACACGCACATTTAACAAGATGTAGATATATATTTGTGTTTAGATTGGTGCTCTGGTCGTTTCTGGAGCTTTAATTAAGTTTTAATGACCGTTTGCACAAAACCACCATTTTAGGGTTTCTAAGCTCAAATTTAGGGTTTTCATTAGAGCCAAAATTAAACCAAATTAAGGGCATGGTTACATTCAGTGGAACAAGACGAATTTAATGGTCCTATCGTGCCTGATTTCTATGCTTGTTTACACCTATTCGCTATTTTGCAGGGATGAGTTTAATCTATTACAGCGCTTCTAGCCAGAAAGCGCTGTTAAAAGTGGTGTCTGGAGGTTGAAGATGATGCGTGTCCTCACCCCATTGGCCAGCCAGCGCGCGCGTTCTTTTAAATTTTCCTCTAATCAAGTGTTTTGCAGGTATACTGATTGCCATGCGCCTCAAAATCTGAGCCTTATGATCCACTTTCCATCCAATCCAACGTTCCAGATCATGCATGAACATCATACTCCCTCATAATCAACCACATCTGATTAGTATCCTTTTATTTTTATTTCTATTTTAATTTCTTTGCAAAATTAATTAAAAATAGTTAAAAAAAATCCAAAAAATACACAAAAAATATTTTTAAGTTTCTAAAATAATATATTATTTTCTGAAATAAAAATATTTTATTTTTCTTCATAATTTCAATATTTTGCATAATTAATTAGTATATATTTATATATTTGCTTTTTAATTATTCTAACCAATCAAAAAATCATAAAAAAAATTGTTCTTTATATAAAATATTGTTTATATATTATAGACTAATTTTGTACATATTTTGAATAATTTTCTCTTTAAGTTTTAATTATTTGTATAATTATTTGTATAATTATGTATTAATTAGCTTAATCAATTTCAAATCAATTTCAAATCAATTTCAAAAATTCCAAAAAAATTAGTTTTGTTTTAAAATTAATTGACAAATATTTTGTACATATTTTAAACTTAATTTCTAGGTTTAAATCTATTTTCATCTTTTTTCTTCATTTTAATTTAATTAATCATGCATTAATTATAATTAAAATCAATCATAAAAAAAATCCAAAAACATGCCTTTTATTTTTCTTGCAATTTAAATTCCTAGATAAATGTATAGGATGTCAAATTCATGTAAATAGGCTAGTTTACATTTCCTGCACAATTGATGTAATAGCGTAGATTTACTTTCCGCATTTTACATTTCCGCATTTTAATTTCCAGCAAATATAAACTGCGTGTATGTCAAAGATAAAATTGAACCGTTAGATCACTAACTTCAAAGATAAAATATCCGAATCCAATCACAATCACACTTGCACCTTTTAAGGTAATCCCTTCTCATTCTTTTCAAAATCAAAGTCAAAATTCTACTGTTTCGAGTACAAAATCGAACCTTTTGTTTGTATCCGGTGAAAGGATAGATTTTTAAAGGAAATAGGATAAAGACCTTACAACTCAGGGTATACCTCCTAGTTTGCTTGCTCAAATCAAAACAAACAAAATTCTCATACACTGTTGTTTTTCAAAACAAAACTTTCCAAAAAGACAATATTTTGTATACATCCAAACACGGATCATTACGAAGTTAACGTTCTTTTCAAAACATCTTTCGAAAGATAAACAAACATTTTGTATACATCCGCACAAGGATCATTACAAATTCAATTTACAAAGGTATTTGAAACCACATATGAGCATTCTAAAGCAATTGAAAAGTGATCGAAAAACAAGTGAGCTAAGCAAACTTAAGAGCCCATGGATAACCATGGATACAAAGGGTGCTAACACCTTCCCTTTGTATAACCTACCCCCTTACCCAGAATTTCTTAAAGGTCTTTTTTCTGTTTCTTTTATAAACCTTTCCTTAATTGGATAAAATAAAAGGTCGGTGGCGACTCTGTGAATTTTCAAAAATGCGAAAGCATAAGCGATAAAAAAGAGTCAGTTCACATATCTCTCCCGCTCAGAGGTATGGCCCGAAAAACGGAGGTCCACAACACTACCTAAACTAAACACAAACTAAAAAGAATAAACAATCTTGTTTTACATCGTAAGCTCGACGCCTGTTATTTAAGAACATTCCTTCAAGTTACTTTCGCCCGGCTATTCCTAACATCACACAAGCAAACGTGAAAGGAAACAAACAATACTATAACAAATTTACAAGTATAGAAAACATCTGCAAGTATAGTGAACATATACAAGAATCAATATAAACAAGTGAGAATATACAATATGTGCGATATATACAAAACTCAACACTATAGAAACTATTGCAATGCAAATTCAAATAAAACACCAATCCCCGGCGACGACACCATTTTGTTGAAGCTGTAAAGTGGCTGTAAAGTGGCAAGCAACAAAAGTTTTAGAAATATTTATCCGGGAATTTATCGTCTCCACATGGACTAGTGCATTGAACTTTCGTTCAACAGTTTCCAAAGTTATGAGTTTGGATTGAAGTGTTTAAAACATAAAAATGGAAAAGTAAATATCAACACAAAAAGAATTCATTTTTCAGAAAGAAGAGACTTATCAAGCATTTCATATAATCTACTTCTCATAAACTTAAACTTATCGATCAATTATACCACAACCTATAATACTCATCAATATCATTAAGCATCGCTCACACTCTAAGTCATTTCTAACCCAAAGTAGAGAGAACTACTATATCATCTCGGCGACGATCTCTCAGCCAACCTCAACAACACAGCAGACAATCGTATTGCTCGCATCAACGATCTCTCAACCAACACAAACAACACATAGGCATTAAGCTTCGATACCCACGGTGAATATTAGCTCCAAAAACTATCTCTAGAGTCTAGAACGAATAGATATCCATCCTAATCAAGATTTGTGCAGTATATGTCTATAACAACCCAAATCCAAACATAAAGCAAAAAGATTAAGGAAGACATCAATAATGATTTGTAAAGAAAACTTTATACAACACCATGATCAACAAATATACATGATTTCAAAGTAAAATCATATACAAAACCCAACCAAAGAGAAAATACACAAAGAGAAAGAGAAATGAACAAAAAACTCCCGTTTTGTCGGCTACGTTCGATGATCAATCCACCCTAAATAATCTGTATGAAAGTTCCGAAG
Organism: Vicia villosa; assembly: GCF_029867415.1. Lineage (NCBI taxonomy): Eukaryota > Viridiplantae > Streptophyta > Magnoliopsida > Fabales > Fabaceae > Vicia > Vicia villosa. Next base: position 379,686 of record NW_026705763.1, on the reverse strand, counting down.
TTGTTTTCTAAGCTAATTTAACTAAAAAATGTTTGGTGATGGAGTGGGAGCAAAAAATACCAAAACCATAACCTAAAAAAATGTGTTTTTAGCCCTTAAAACGTGTTTCTGTCCAGACCGCTTCGCCCGGCGACTAAACGGCTCGCCCGGTGGCTCAACACAACAACTTTTTCACATATTTTAGTCAATCATGCTTGCCCGGCGAGCCCAAAATTCACCCGGCGAATTACACTAGAGACAACATTAAATCTTGCACTGTTTCGGCCAAAACTGTAGAACCGTAACTCTGATTTGCGTCTGGTTCAAAGCGTTGGAAAGCTTATTCAAAGCTCTATCTAAAAATGACAAAATGGCAACCAAATGGATGATTTTTATCATCCTTATTTTGAGCCTTATTCTTTGATGAATTGGTTTTGTTGCTCAAAATCGCCCGTTTGAAGCCGTGTCTTCGACACTTTATTGCTCATGCTCCAAATACGCAAGAATACCTACAAAAAGACACAAAAACTATCAAACGGTTTAAAAGTATATGAAAATACAACTATTTACAAAGTATATGTATTTATACACAAAACGGAAAATTATTCAACGAATATAAATAAAAGTCTCGATACGTGCCATAAAACATATATACAAAAGCACTAAAAATTGGCACTTATCACAATTTCCATTCAATAAAAAGTTTATGTTAATTAAATCCTACGTATGTGAACTTTTGTACTTATTTTAATTCCTCAATTTCTTGAGCCATACCAAAATTTTTAGCATGATTAGACGCATAGCTCTACACGCCCGAATGTACGAAGGGTACTCATTTTTAAGAAATGTTAGAAACTTGAGTGAAGTTGAGACAATATTATTACTGTCTCGACACTCTAAAACCGCCGAGTATGCAAGACCGATTTAAGTACCTATTATATCGAAACCTCGAACTTTAGTGTAAAGTAACCTTGGGTAGTTTATTTAGCAGTCGACACCGTCTTAAACACAAACTACGTAGAGAGTCGATGAATATAAGTAAATGATCCTTATAATTTATGAAAATAATATTCTATGCTATAGGGAATGTACCAACTAAGTTAGGTGATCCTCACCCGGTCACTTAACCCAACGGTCACGGAACCTAAGATATTTGACAAAAGAAACTCATTGTTGGCTGGTTCAAAAGTTATCTGGTACTGAACTTGGTAGGGCGAACTACGGTTCGATCCCCCGCAACCTGCAATTGAGTAAATAAAAGGAGTATACCACGTAATTGTGCCAGAACTCCATGCTAAAAAGGATCATAGTCACTAACCGACTACTCTAATATGTGCGTGATAAGATAATGGGCTTAATGTGATTGCGCGCGAATGAAAATGGGTAAAATAAGCAAATAGGATGAGGTCGAGCTATGATGGCATGAATCAGATTGGTATGCATATGGCGGAGTTGTCTAGTGTCGTTACTGTATTTTTGGTGTTTAGATTGATCTCATACAACTCTATCAAAAACACTTTGTAGCCTAGTAAAACTCGAGCTGTGTCATGAGTTTGCATTTAATCTATATTGTCCAACTGTTTTAATGATTATTTGCTTGAGGACAAGCAAAGGTTCAAGAATATGGGAGTTTGATAACACGAAAATATATCGTATATTTGATTCAATTAACATAAATTATGTCTTTATTTTATATTAATTATATTGTTTTATTTTAGTATTATGCTGGTATTCTCGTTTTATTTCAGGCATTTAATTTTTCTCGAGTTCGATTAAAAAGAAGAAGAAATAAAGTATTTTCGAAGAATTATTCGATGAAGAAATGAAAAAGCCCAATTGGAGCCCCATTATTTATTGAAGAAAAGAAGTGAAGAAAGAAATTTTAAAAAAAATAAAGAAAGGAAGTGGGGGCGCCCACCATCTAGCAAGGGGCCCCCACCGACGCGCCTAAGATGAAAATGAAGAAGAGAAGAAAGGGACGTCCGTCCCTCCCCTGGTGCCCCTGCCCCAATCCAATTAAAGAGAAAAAAGAAAAAGAAAAAGAAAGGGGGCGTCCGTCCCTTTAGCAAGTGCCCCCCGCCACTTGCGTTATTTTCTCAGAAGTTTTCCCATGATCCAGTCACACTTCAGTACCAGCTCCAACGTCTCTCTGATTCTTCAGCAGCTTAAATCGATTCTTCAGTAACTCAACTGAAATCACTCCCATTTTCTCCTAAATTTCCTCTCCAGCAAACTACATCCTACGGATATAAAAGGAACCGCAAGAAACATTATGAGGTTCCCTTCGTTCTCAGTTTTACCAAGATACTGATTAAGCATATTATTTTCCAGATTTCTTTTCAATTTCCATTCCTGTTTCAGCTTTTGATTTCTACACCGGAAGTCAAAAGCCCTTTAGTTTGTTTTTAAACTTCCAGAATTATTTTTAGGTTTACTATTAAGTTCATTTATTTCTTCTGCAATTGGTTTGTTTTCTGAGAGATAAAGAAGCAAAAGCCTACCGGTCTGTGGAGGATTTGCATCTGATACTCAAAGCACATTTTAATCTTCAATTTAATTTCTAGGTTTTTATTTACATGCTTTTGCCATTATTTTTCGTATCTGATAACATGCTTGAGTTTATGTCTAATTGTCATTATTATTCTGGATTTGTTATTAATATCATGTATGGCTAAACTTATTAATACCGATATGTAATCTTAAACCGAAGGAATCCGGTAACGAATTGGCACAAATTTATTTTACAAATCAATTCTTTTTCCTGGTTCAATTCTTAAAGTTAACAATAAAATTGTTTTATTACGAGAGCAAATGATAGTATAGAGGTTAAAATTAATAAAATGAGAGTTTGAAATTTTAACTGGACAGTAAGAATGAAACGTTAATTTTGAATACAGCGAGAGTGCTTTAAAATTAATTGAACACTATTTGTTTTGAAAAATTATTTTTAGGATTATTTATGACATAATGAGAGCGATCATTTAGGCCTAATTATATAGTTGGAATCAATAAACACGAGAGTGAGAGACTAAGATTTTTAAACCAATAGTTTTCACTGAAAGAAGTCTTGTGACAATTCGAAACAGTACCAATAAATTACCAAATACCTGAAGTTAGATAATCACATACTGGTGTTTCCCCATAATTAATTTTAGACTTTACTAAATTACTACGCTCCCTGTATTTCTTTAACCGAACATCATTAGCCTTAGATTTACACCGCAACATTAGATAACGGTAGGTTGATTTTTAGTCCTTTGGGTTCGATAATCTTTAAAGCTACGCGATATGACTGTGCACTTGCAGTGATGAATCTATAGACATACTATGTCGCGATCAGTGAATATGCTGATCTTCTGAAAGCTTACGAAATTGGTACCTCTTTGCTTTTTGCTGGAGCTTTTTGGTTGTTGCAGGTGTGGTTAAATGCCACTTTCGAGGCTGTCTTGCCAAAGAAAGGATTGGTTGATGAGAACGACAATGTTATCAAGAACAGAGTAGTCGAAGGAACAAGGTCGGCCTATTTAACCACTCAAGATGAAGGAGGTCAACTGCGTGAAGCCTTTCGAGCCTACATGATGATGTTTGCAAAGCGTTATCAATTTAGTCCTTCGATGGCTCCTTTTGTTAAGAGGAAAGTATGCCCAGAATGTTTTACTCGAGAATTTCCTGCACCTTTACCAGAACAACAGGCAGAATCTTTTGCCATTTGGGAGGCATTTTTAACTCCTAAAATGTTATCCCATAGGCTACGAATTACGAAGAGTCACTACGGCCTCGTCAGTTATCAATCTAATATTGTTTCGAGACAATTTGGACTTGTTCAAATCAAACCTAAGTCCATGCATGAAAATAAAAGCCATTTGTGCCTCTATTCAATGTTCTCGACTGAAGAGAGTTTTGAATCAAAGACGGCAAGATACATTAGAATTACTTCTCTCACACCAATCTCTTTCAGAACATCGTTCTATTGTACTCTGGAATATCACAAATGGTGGTCTGACTACTATCTCCAACAAATTTTTGATATTCCCACTCTTTCGAAAGAACTAACTGCGGCTTTCGCTTCTACGCATGAGCGTTTCAAGAAAGGTACTTCGACACATATCAAAGAAATACAAGCGTTCCAAAAATTCTTTGAAACTGCTTACAGGCCAGGTGATCTTAGTCGAAGCATTAGTGAGGCAACTTTTACCTTAAACGAAAAATTTTCTAAAAAATTGGAGAGTCTGAAATTGACTTCATATGTTCGTCTTGAACAACGTTATGAAACGGCTTTCAAAATGTATCCTCCGAAATTCCCTCGATTGCCTAGTGCTAACTTTGGTGTGACGTTTAGTCCCCCATTTCTGGACTGGTTCGTGTGTGGGAATGCTACAAAGATTCTTCACGAAGAATCCAAAAAACGCGCTGAACGAGTGGTTCTGATTAAGCATACCCTTGATAGTATCAAAGGACTTCTGCATATTGGCCTCAAACACGTTCGTGTTCTAACTCCGATACCTGAAGGTGTGGAACTGGAGAATCTTTCGATTTCACTTATTTTTACCTTTCTTAAAATTCTTTATATTAACTTGTATGTTTTCCTTTACTTAACTCCAGCTCTTGGTCGAAGGCAGAATATCAAAGATTCGACGGTCGTTGCGCGAAATCCTACCACTCTTTTAAAAGATAAAAAATCTAGTGAAGACTCCAGCTACACCAGTAAATCAAAGCTTGTGGTAATTATTTGACTCTTGATTTATACACCTTGATTTATTGTTGTGAAATTCTGATATTTTTTAGTTTCAGAACACTCAAAAACCTCCTCAACTCCAAAACGAAAAGCTGCTTCAGATACCATCAGGATCGACTCAGATGGTGAAGACCAATCTCCTCCATATTCCAAAGCTGATAGTTAGGAAGAAGCCAAAAACAGCAGTTCCTTTAGTTCAGGAAAAGGCTTATGGGACTTCGAAACCTGAAGCCTCGAATGACCAACAGACATCTGAAGAACAACCCTTAAATACTGTTGGGACTGCAGCAGTAGTCGAAATTCATAATTCTAGTCCATATAATGCCCTTCCCAAGGTAAACTACAATTCTTATCCTTATAAGTTTTTTGCTCACTCTAGATTCAGATTGGTTCATGTCGTTGGTGTTGCGTAGGATGATATTTGTACTGCTACTTCAAATCTTAAGTCTGGTAATCCTCCATATGATAATTTATTAATTATGTATTTTTTCTCGACTCCTCTCTTCATCAAACAAGGGTTCTCTTGAATGATCAAACTGTGATCTTAATTATTTTCCTTTTTGTAGTTCCTACTCAAGAACAAATGTTTCAACCTGATCCTCTTTTACAATCTTTGGGAAATTCAGATACTGAGAGTGATGACACACTAAAAAACACTCAAAAATTTGGGTTTGCAGAAGTGGTACTTCAAGATGACTCGTCCCCTGAAATTCAACATCCGGACTAAGATGTTGAAATGGAAGATAAGCCACAGCTATCGAATATTGATGAAGGAGATGAACAGTTCAAAGAAGGCGAAGAAGCTAATCCCATAGGCAAAGATGAAACCAAGAATGAAGCTTCGAGCGAGCCATAGGCAACATAAAAATAAAACCAACCTTCTGGGTCAATTAGTCAACCCACAACTGCTTCTACTAATACTTCTCGAATTCTATCTCAAGCTGAGTTGGACAACCTCAAGGCTACAAACCTAGCAGGTTTTCTTAAGGCTATGATGAATATAAGAAGTAGTTAGTTTGACAAGGGTGGAACCTCTTCGACAGCTTCAAGGGAGGAAGCTACAGAATCAACTAGCCAAAGCCTCTTTCGCCAAATAAAAGAAACTTTTTGATGGCGACTTGGTTCAAGCTGTGAGGGATAGTGTTAACATTTGCTTTGTCCTTACAGACTTGCTGAAGAAGGTAGATGTGTTAAATGTTTTTGAAGAAGTCTCTCAAGTTCTAATTTCATTGGGCTTCTTGATCGATCAGCTTCAATCAGGCCAACTTCGCAAGAAAGATGTTTCTCAAAAGATTATTTCCAAAGTAAGTGTTCAATCCTCTTCATGGGACGTTGTAACACCCCTTTTATATCCCAAAATATTTAACATAAAATCAGAGAATAAGCATGCATATAATTCAAAAGGGCGTCACATCGACGTTTTTAAAAACTAAAAGCTTTTAAAAACCGACAGCATTTATCCACAATACACAACACACCTGGTCATTTTAGATAACACCTAACATTTAATCATAATTCATCCAGAATATGCATTCACAGCGGAAAATACTAAAATACTCGTGTATTCCATTAAATGATTCATGTCTCATACCATGATCATAACTCAATAACACTCTCAATATAAAATAAACCATAATCAGAATATTTGGCTTAAAGCCTCTCAAACAATAAGTAGCCAAATAAACAGGTTCACAAGTTGTAACATAATACATAACCAAATAGAAACATGAGTTCAACACGCCTAGTTTACCCAGTGTTACATGACCAGAGCATTGACTCGCTATTTAATCATCAAACAAACTCGGAAGCTCTCCGACTAAATCTCGTACGAACTACTAATCGCCAGAACCTGCATGTCGCCAAACAAGGGCAACATTAAAACAAAAGGGTGAGAATACGAATCATTATGAAGAAAGCATAATAAGATACAATGATTCAATCAACAGTTATAGGAATTCATCACACTTATATAACCATGTAAATAATACTAACCAACATTTATTTCACATGTTACAAGCGTACATCAAAACTCAAGGAGTATAATATTAAATTTCAATACTATATTCCCAAATAATACACCTAACTATAATTATCACATAACCATATATTTTACCAAGTCATGTATCCAAACATCACCAAATCCAATTATCACATCTCATGTACACATAACAATCACATAAATACATATATTCAAACACCACATAACCTCAATGTGACTCAATGCAAAACATGTGACTCAATGCATGTGGTACCCAATGTGGACCCAAGGTTCCACCGCTTCTGATTCATATAGAAACTAGCCACGCTTCTGATCTAGACAAGATCGAAGCCACCAAATGTAAACATATAGTTCACCGCTTTCCGAATTCACTCTAGAATCTAAGCCGCTTCCGATCCGGACAAGATCAAAGCCACTACACATGTTACCAATTAAGGATCAACGTAATCTACGTCTATTTTGATTCAAGGATCACCGTCTAATACCATGTGAACCCACAGTTTCACCGCTTCCACAATAAAGCCGACTATGCCATTAATGAATGTACAATTACCAACCATTTATGCAATTAAGATCATCTCTACCATCTTAACATTCCGCATATCACAATAATTCAACTCGATGAATTATCCACCAATTGTACACAACATTCACAACACATACATATCATTCACATATAAAAGGCCAATTAATCAATTACGATTCACAAAATCCAATTAACACTAGTATCCATACTATCTCATGTCAATTCACATTTACCACATATATATGAATATACACATTATCAAAACAACATCATTGGCATATCAATATATTATTCTCAACATAAATATTTGAGCCAAAAACACAATTACGAACAAATGATCAAAATACCGTAATTAATTCAATTATTAGTTTAACCAATTAATATCAAACTATATTAATTTAATTCACTTCTATTTCTATTCCATTTCCACTTTCTAGCATTCTATTGCTCAAGACCATTTTTATTGAAGAGAATATCGTGCTAGCTTCGAACGGAGACTCAAACGGAGTTACGGTTCAAAAGATATGAATTGTTAAAGTTTCAACGAAAAAGCAAACATCGACGTCATACACTAACAACTCTCAACATGTCAAAATTACACAAAACAAATAAAATTATGACTCTTAATAACTCAAAACAACTGACAACTCATTTTCAACTCTAACAACTCTATTGACAACTCTAACAACTCAATTGACAATTCTACTAAATAATTATAATTTATTTATAAAGAATATTTAAATAAAACACAATTTTGGTCGATTCGTAAAAATCACAATTTCAACAAAATAACACCACCACGTTAATCTACTAATTAAACTTAGCTACCACGTAAATTTTCATCAAATTCCGGACAACTAATTATACCGTTTAATTCAGCTATTTCGGTGAAACGGTACTATTTTGATTTACCTTTTATTCCTATTATTTAAACTATGTTGCTATAGTAGATGTAAACTAGCACCTAGTATCACTTCTAATTTTCTAATTATTTTTCACGCTACAGTAAAGATGATACATATAAATTCACTTGTTTTCATTTCTCTTCCACCACATATATCCATTTCCGCTAAAGTGTTATGACCACACATACTACTCATTTTATTTTTAATGTTATGCTACTGTTCATAGAAAGTAATAGATAGCATTTGAAAAGTAGAACAATAAGTAGTAAGGAACAACACAACATTCACGGATTCCATATTAATCATCTTATTCCTAATTCTTATTACCAAAAAATCAATTTTTCCATTCACAAACACACAACCTTATAATATTTTTATGGGTTTCAATCAACAACAACCTAATCATATTAATCTACCCATTGAATCAATCATACTAACCCATAATAATAAGGATTCTCCCCCTTACCTCTTCAATTTCTCCTCCAAACCCTATCTTTTGCTCTTCTCCTCTCTTAGCCTCCTTTTTCCTCTTCCTCTTCTCTTGCAATGAATAAATGTTATGGTGTCTCTAACTCTCTCTAAACCCTTACTATATTATTCATATTTGGCTTAACCCACATAATTCCACTTCTAACTAAATAGGCCCAATTCGATAAAATAGAGTAGTTCAATAAATAATCATGCTACAACAAATAATATTATTACCCTTAATATTATTTTCCGATTAATCCAATTAAATCCGACATAAATCCCAACTTTACTTAATAATCTGAACACTTCTTCTCACTCACACCGACGATCCAATTACTTATTAAACTTCGTCCAAATTAAATGAATCCTTATTTTAATTTATTTAGCCAATTAATTAAATTCAGGCTGTTACAGACGTTGTCAATGCTTCTAACATCAAGGTTGAGACTATGCAAAATCAACACCCGAAGTATGAAGAGGAATATGCAACTTGTGGGAAAACATCAAGTCATGGGAACAACAGATAGAAAAGTTGAAGAAAAAGATGCAGGCTGCGAAGGACCGTTAGGATGAGATCCGACAGCTCGATAACCAGCAGTTGAACAAACAAATTAAAATCGGCATTCAATATATCGAAAAGGCCTAACAATTGGAGACCGAGATCGAAGAGTTGAAAAGACAACGAGTTATGGTTAAGCATCGCCTGGCTGTATCTGCTTCTCAATATGCTCACATGAAGGCTACTCTTCCTATTGAATTCGATACTTGATTATCTTGCAAATTTTTAGACTTCTATTAACTTCAAACTTGTTTTGTTCCTATCTTATTTTACATTTGACAATATTAATGGGTGGTTGTTATTTTGAGATGTAATATATTGAGATATTTCCATTTTGGCGCTTTTAAAAATGCACCATTTTGGCTATGTACTACTTTTCATTGTTATTTCGCCATTATTCTGACTTCATGTAGGAATGGTTTGTACTTCTTCAAGTACTTTCCATTCATTTTCAAGATCCTTCAATCCTCTGCTAATTCTTCTATCTCATAAGCATTGTTTGAAAATACTTTTAAAATTCAAAAAGGCCCTTCCCAATGTCGGGACCATTTACCTAAAGCTTGATTCTTTCGATCTATAGGCAAAATAACTTTCCAAACTAAATCATTAACAGTAAAAATATTACCTTTGACCCTTTTATTATATGCTCTGTCCACCCTTTCCTTTTGTCTTCTTAACATTCCTAAAGCGTGCAATCTCTCTTCATCTAAATCTTCATTGATCATCATTTCCCAATAAAGGTTGGGAGAAATTTCTTCTTGCTTTTGAATTCGAATTGATTGCAAGTAGATTTTGACTAGGAATACTGCATCATATCCAAACATAAGTTGGAAAGGTGTAGTATTAATTGCTTCCTTAGGTGACGTTCGACAGGCCCAAAGTGTTTGATCCAGAGTCTTATGCCAATTCTTTGGCTTTTTTCCCACATGTTTCTTTATCAAACCAATTATCACCTTATTGGCCCAAAGTGAAGACTGATCCTTGGTCTGTCGTTATGCTCTCTGGAATTCCAAATCTATAGAGTATTTGTTTCTGAATGAATTCAATAACAATCTCTTGATCTACATTTACTAAAGGTATGGCTTTGACCCATTTTGGAAAGTAATCTATTCCTACCAGAATGTATTTTTGACCTTTAGACGAGGTAGGTTGAATCTCTCCAATTAGGTCCAATGCCCAACCTCTGAAAGGCCATGGCTTAATGATTGAGCATAGTTCACTTACAGTATCATGTTGGACACTTGCATGAATCTGACGTTCTTGACATCCTTTAGCAAACTCTATACAGTCTTTCAACATAGTGGGCCAAATATGCCTCACTTTCTCCTAAGCATTTCAACGAAATTCCCTTAGAAGTTTTCTTGAATAATTCATTTCCCATTAAGAAATAAGACAATGCTCTGTATTTATTCTTTCGATTTGTGCCCGTCGAAGGGTCTCTGAGGTAATTAACAATTGGACTCCTCCAATCTGTATCTATTAGATTGTCAATAGTCAATATTTCGAACTCTTCTTGGTTGGCGAAGCCTAACTGCATAGTCTCCAAATCTGTTGGAGATAATATGGTAGCCATTGCTTTTCCTCTGACTTTGACCAACTCTTCTAACCTTTCTTTTGACATTTATATCCTGATGCTATTTGTTCTAGATCATTTGCCTCTTGATTTTTTATCCTGGGGACATGATTTATATCCACATATTTAAATTTTTTAAGCAGCCTATTTTCCATTAAAAAGTACATAATCAAATTCTCCTTTATGTACTTATACTCCTTTGTTAATTGTTTTATCACTAGTTTGTTAGACGCTGGCCTTAGGATCTAGAGGGGGGGTGAATAGATCTTACACAGTTTTGCAGAATTAATTGAACTTTAAGCGGAAGTGATTCTGAATCGACTTGCGTCTATTCCGAACCACTATTGAAACGATTGTATATGTGTTAAAACCACTAACCAGCTTGAGATAAACGATAAGAGAATACACTATAGAATCAATACGTCGCTCTATTGAAAATCAATTAACTTCTTATATGATGAACGACGTTTGCAATGCAGTAATAGTGAAAGAAGCAAAAACACAAACACTTGGTGATAATGATCAAATTGATGGTGATTCAATATGTGATGGATTGTGATGTTTATATAAGTTCTTAATTCACAATCTTAACACTCGAATCGTTGATCAATTTGCTATTATAACCAAATATGAACAGAACGTAAATGAAAAGGTAAAAGCGACAAGAACACGATATTTGTTTAGGCAGTTCGTCGATCGTCCTCGCTACGACTACGTCTGCCCCCAATTCCAAACTGAAATTGGGAAATCTTTCATTAATGTTGAAAGCAGTTTATACAAAGAAGATAACAAAGCGATAAACCATAAACCAATTATGTCGATCCTTTGAATCTTCTTCCCCCTTAATCTTGAGTCCGATCAAGGTTATCCAAGAGCTTCACTTGATCCCTTTTCTGCAGTGTCTTGAATTGCCTTGAACCCTTGTTCTTCAATCTTCACACTCAGATGGATCCTCAATGAAACCTCTTGATAAAAACCCCCAAGAAACACCTATCTTGGAGGACAAAACCCGCAGATTTTATTCACCAAAAACCCCACAAATCTTCACCCACTAGGAATCTTCAATTCCGTTCCATGGACGTTATCGAACTCGATCACTAACCCTCAACGCAAGAATGATTATGTGTAATTGTGTTGGAGATGACGAAGAACGAAGATGAGAAGCCTTTGTGTATCTTTCAGTCTTTGGTGTTGTATTCAATAATTGAACCTTGGACAATATATATGAGAGCTTTTCAGTTGATGCAGAGAAAACCAGAAATTTTGACAGTTTTGATCAGATAGGTCGACCTAATTTAGGGCTGGGTCGACCTAACAGAGCTGCATATCTTTTGGATGTCATTTGTTCCCAATTAGGTCGACCTGTCAAAGAGGTAGGTCGACCAGAATCCACTTCAGATGCGTTTTGGGGAAATTTTCTCAGATTAGGTCGACCTAGTTGTTGTGTAGGTCGACCTAGCAGAGTGATATGTAAATTTCTTCATTTTAGGTCGACCTGTGTTGGGAGTAGGTCGACCTAACTGCTGATTTTCTGAGTTCCTCTTATTTTGCTTGTGTTGAGTCGACCTGCGTGCATAGTAGGTCGACCTGCGTGCATAGTAGGTCGACCTGCCCTGTTATGAGAGACCAAAGTTTGCTTTTCTTTGAGTTCTTCTGCTTGTACCTTGTTGCTTGAGTGCTTGTTGAGTTTGCCATGAATCAAAAACATCTTTGTGAGTGTGATCCTGTATTCACATACTCTGTGAGTGTGATCTTGTATTCACATAGTTCAGAGTCTCCTTTAATTTTGACTCTGGTTGCCCCAATTCCAACAAAGCTTCAAGTCCTACAAGCAAAGCTTCATACTCTGCTTCATTATTTGAACATAAAGGGCCTTCGATTCTATACTTAAGTTTTGTTGGAATTCCTTCATGAGAAATTATCAGAACTCCAACTCCATCTCCATATTTGTGTGTGGAACCATCGAAGAACAATCTCCATGGTTTTACTTAAACGTAACGCTGATGGTTTTCGACCACTGCGTGGTCCACAATGAAATCTGATACTATTTGGCCTTTCATTGCTTTTAAAGGCAAAAAGGTTAAAGAGTACTCAGTAAGGGCTAAAGCCCATTTGCCAATTCGACTGTGTAATATTGGCTTTGATAACATATGTTTAATAACATCAAAGTGAGAAGAAACATAAACTTCAACAAGTTTTATATAATATTTAAGTTTTAAACAAGAGAAATATAAATATAGGCAGAGCTTTTCTATATCAGTGTATCTAGTCTCTGCATCATTTAAAACTTTACTTAAATAATAAATGGCTCTTTCGACGCCATCTTCGTCCTCTTGAGCTAACATGCTACCTATGGTAGTGTCAGAGGCTGATATGTATAGTCTCGTAGTTTTCTTCACATTTGGAGGTGACAGAATAGGTAGGTGCATCAAATACTGCTTTATCTTATCGAAAGCTACTTGATGATCTTCATTCCACTCACACTTTCTTTGTCTCAGGCGAAGGAGGGGAGAAAAGGCTTGAGTTCGACCACTTGAATTTGAGATGAATCTTCTTAAGAAGTTTATCTTTCCTAAAAGTGATTGTAACTCCTTTTTTGTTGATGGTGCTTTAGTTTCCATGATAGCATTTGTTTTGTTCTGATTAATTTCTATCCCCTTCTTATGGACCACAAAGCCTAAAAAATCTCCAGCCTGCACAAAGAAGGCACATTTAAGAGGATTCATCTTCAAACCATGTTTTCGCATTCTCTCGAATGATTAGCGAAGATGATTTAGATGAGTTTCGTCTGATACAGATTTTATCACAATGTCATCTATGTATACCTGCATAAAAGTTTCTATAAAATCATGGAATATAGAATTCATTGTCCTTTGGTAGGTTGCCCAAGCATTCTTTAGGCCAAAAGGCATAACAACCAATTCATAGGTGCCTATTGCCCCAGGGCATCGAAAAGGTGTTTTAGGTACATCGTCCTCAGCAATGAAAAGCTGGTTATAGACAAAGTATCAAACCAACATACTAAGAAATTCAAATCCTGCATCTGAATCAACTAGCATTTCTACCACAGGTATTGGATATTCATCTCTAGGGGTTGCTGCATTTAGGTCACGAAAATATATGCATACCCTTAAAGAACCATTTTTCTTAATAACATGAACTATATTTGCAATCCATTCGACATACCTTGTGGTCCTGATGAACTTGCAATGAAGAAGTCTTTCGACTACTATTTTGATCTTTGAGAGAATCTCTGGGGCGAACCTTCTAGGAGTCTGCTTGATGGGCTTCTTGCCATCCTTGATTGGAAGCTTCAATTCGACCAGATCTCTCTTTAAACCAGGCATTTCATCATAATCCCAGGCGAAGCAGTCTTTGTTTTCCTTTAGTAACTCAATTACTTTTGCTTTTACCTTTGGCTCCAATTTAATGTTGATGTACATAATTCTTTTTAAGCTTCCATCTCCAAGATCTACTTCTTCAAGAGGATCTTGAACCAGCATCTTAGCACTTGATGCCACTGGATCTTTCTCAAACTCCATAGGTTCTTCATCATAGATAGCATCTAACTTCTGATTCACCTGTTCCACTGAAACTTGTACATTAGGGGGCTTTGGAATGAAGTGCACTCCAAATCCTGCTATCTGCAATTTATCACTTGTGGCTTCAACAACCATGTTTGTCACTTCAGCTTCGAGAGCAGCTTTTCTTTTGTTCTCGGCCATGTAGGCCGAAATCTTTTTGAAGAAAGAAGATTCAAACATAATCAATGTCTTCGTCTCAGCCAGTTGGCCGTATTTCAAACGTTCCTTCGACATCTTTTGATTCTCCCATAATCTCTCTGTTCCACTAGAAACCATTTGAGTGTAGAGTTAAGTAGTAGAGGGCATTCTTGCTGGGTGAGTAGACATCTTCTGCTACCTGACAAGGCCCTATGTTGGCCAAGTTCCTATCGAAGTTCCTTTTATCAACCTGATTTACCTCCATCATGTAATAACTTTGGTCTGCTTCTATGTTTTCCACTATACCATCTTCTCTCTAAATAGTCAATCTTTGTAGCATGGTTGAAGGTATATCTCCCACCCCATGTATCCATTCTCTTTCGAGCAAAAGGTTGTCATTGGCCTTCGTTGGAATAACCATGAACATTGTTGGCCTTGTGAATGAGCCAACTATCAAATTCACTTGTAACACTCCAAAAGTGTGTCTGATCTTCCCCTCATAATTCGATAGCACCATGTTATATGGTTTCACATATGTATCAAACATGCCAATCCTTTTCAACATGAACTAGGGCATTAGGTTAAAAGCTGCTCCCCTATTTACAAGGACCTTGTTTATTCCTACATGTTCGACCCTAGCCCTAACATATAAAGGCTTCAAGTGATTTCTCATACCCTGATCAAGTCTTTCGAAGAATGCATTTTGTTCTTCGACAACTCCATTGTTAAGCATAAAATAACAAACTAGTTTGTGCTTTGCCATTTCCTCTTCGTCAGCTTCCTCACATTTTTCGATCTCTGTTTCCTGGTAATATTTGTGGGGTAAAACTAACACCACAATGCAATTTACATTAACAGATGACACCCTATCAGATTCAAAGTCAACTGTCAGCATCTCCTCTTCCTTTAGTAGATTTTCCTTCACCTTCTCATTCACCATATGTGTTTCTGAAGTGAACACCTTTCGACCCATAGGTGGCTTGGTTGAACTTGCAGCTCCAAAAGGGAACTTGCTGCTGCTGAATTCTCCCACATCCTTCGACTTCAGCTCTCTTTCATCTTTCTTCATCCTCTGGTGTCGCCTCCGTTGAGATCTCGACATCATATTTTTCCCTCTGTAGTTTTCTAGCCTGTATGCCTCTCTCTTTGATGCTGGGAATTGTTTCCTGTACGCCATTGCAGTTCTTCCTCCTTGGTCGAAGCTTCTCCATTTTCCTCTCTTTGTGTTAACTTGAGTCCACCTATCAGTAGGCACATTACCAGGGAGTTTGAAAGTGACTCTCCTTGCCTTGGGATGAGGGTTATCATTTCTCCTAACTATCCCCCTTTTGTTGAAAACATACATGTTGGGGTTCTTCCATGGTGAACGCATCCAGCAGTGAAAGGAAGCCTTTCGAACATCTCAGCCATTTCTCTGCCATACACTGCCCCACACCTGGGACACATAAGACACTCTGTTTCTGATTTGTAGCAACGCACCAGAAAAACTAAAAGACTTTCTCCTGGCCTTGGGTAGACCTTCATCAGTTGGCTTTCTTGCCTCCAATTTCTTTGCGTTTTGGCAAGTTGGGCTCTCTCATAATTTTCAGCAATCCTTCGACTCAGGACAATGGAGCATCTAGGGCACATTGTCATTTTCTCAGAGTTCTTGTGGCATCTCCAGAGATATTCTCGAAGGCTCTCATTGGCCATTGGGTAGCCATAACTCACTTTCTCTTTCTCCATCATAAAGCACCTTTCTAGTTCCTCCATCTCAGGAGCTGGTTGGTTCAGGTCCACCATGTTAACTCCTGAGGCAGGAACTTCAGAAATCTTCACTTTCTCAAACTTCACTCGAAGGCCTTCAGTAGCCTCATTAATCTTTCCTACATGGCCTTTAGTAGCCTTTGGTTTAGACTTTTCTGCAGGGGGACCTTCGACATCAGTGCTTAAGGCAATTTTATTAATTAGGCTCTCAGTAGCCTACTTTCCAGTTGAGACAACTTCCACTTTCTTGGCTTATTTGTCTCCAACTTCGACCATATCCACCATGTTAATCTCCAAAGGTTCAGTATAATTGGTATCTACAACATGGAGGGGGTCACCATCGACCTTCATATGGATTTTGACTCTGTCAGCAAATTTCAAACGTCCATCCTTAATAGCATTCTGAATAAGATCCTTGAAAAGAAAACATTGTGAGGTTTTATGGCCAAGAAAACCATGATATTTACAGAAACCTTTTTTCTTCTGTTGTTCTAACGGAGGAATCTTAGTATTAGGAGGAATTGTTATTTGGCCATCTTTTACCAATAAATCGAAAATCTCATCACACTTGGTGACTTCAAATGTGTATGTTTTCTTAGGAAATATATCATAATTTTCTACTTCAACAGGATTCTTCTTGTTTGAAGGCGTAAGCATTTTACAAGAGTATGGTGGTGCCTCTTTTAATTGTGCCAGATCCACTTCGAAATCCTCGAAATCATATGAATCATTGAAGGTTTCAAATTCCTCTCTTTCGGCTTCAACATAAGCCACCCTTTCTTTTTTATGACTCTTATTTGCTCTGGCCTTTTCAGCTTTCAATCGTTCGACCTGTCGAACTCTATCTGCTAGTTGGGCCATATCCTTTAGATACTGGGTATCTAATTTCTTTCTAATAGAGTAATCTAGCCCTCCTACGGCCATTTCGACTAGTTCATGTTCAGGCACTATTGTAAAACATCTAGATTTCAATAATCGGAACCTATTCAAATAATCATCTATAGGTTCAATAACTTTCTTTTAATGCTAGCCAATTCCTTAAGACTTATATTAGTCTGTCCCATGTAAAATTACTCATGGAAAAATCTTTCGAGATAAGACCATGCATATATAGAATTTGGTGGCAATGTAGTGAACCATGTAAATACATTCTTTGTTAACGAACTAGGAAAGTATTTATCTTTAAGTTTTCACTATTCGCCAAATCCCCTGCCTCAATTAAATACCTAGCTATATGTTCGATAGTTGATTCATTATTATCTCCTGAGAATTTTATAAATTTAGGGATTTGACAACCCCTTGGTAATTCCGTTTGTAGGATAAAGTTCGCCAAAGGAGATGTATAATTTGGGCGTCGAAGCCCTGTGTTCATGCCATTTTGGGGCATAATTCTTTCGATCATGGTATTAGGTTATTTTCAGCCACCATATTATCTTGTCTAACCCTATGGATTACTTCATCTATATTTTGATCTCTATTAACCATCATTATTCTCCTAAGTTGTTTCTTAGGGGCCTGTTGCCGAATTTCTTGTTGTTCTACCCTTGCCCCCATGTCTCTTTCAACGATATTTTGTCTGGGTGGTTGAATTTGATTAATGGTTGGTTCTTCCTGAGTCCCTACAGTGTTTTTCCTACGTCGAACTGATGGTTCGAGAGCCCCAAAAAAATATGCTATGCGCGCCATTTACGCTTATAATTGTTGATAGGACTGGTATTTTCTTGATTAGCCCTATTGACATTTTGGATTAATGGGGATAATATAGTGTTCATTTCATGGGCAAGAACTCCAACCATGTCATGGTTACTAGCGTTCATTTGTTGTCTAAATGCTTCTTAATTATTAGGTGTTAATGTAGGCATTTGGTTCGACGAACCTTGGTTTTGGGAACTTCGACCCACAAAACCAACATTTTGTATTGGCAAAAAATTGGCCATATTAGGTAGTGTATATGTGGATGTGCCACTATGCAATCCTTCCATATAAGAGGATGGCATTCGATATGGCTGTTCCCTCCAAGGCCTAACATTTTCAAACCCTGGTGGCCTAGGGGTTGTAGGTTGTGCCTGGTTTCCAAGATATGTCAAAATAGGATTACCCTGAGTATTTGATGGAATATCAGTGGCATTCATAAAGGGAGGAACAGTGGTCGAACTATTTATGGCCATAGACCCTGTGGATGTGGGTATGGTCTAAGAACTATTTATGGCCATAGACCCTGTGGATGTGGGTATGGTCTAAGAACTATTTATGGCCATAGATCCTGTAGATGTAGGTATGGCCTGAGAACTAGGCATAGTGGTCGAAGCATTGGTCGAACTTGCAACGACCATACATGACCCTTGTGGAGGATTTTGGCCCCCTTGATCATTGGCAACATTAGCCATTTTTCTGTTATATTTTCTCTTAGGTATTGCTTGTGAACTATTGGTAGTTTAACAACTCCTAAGGTTCATACAACATCTTAGTATGTTCTTAAAAAAGAACAAATAATAAATGAAACTTATGAACTTTTAAACTTTCGCCACGGTCCCACTCGGCATGCCAATTTGTTTACCGAGATTTCTGGTAAACCACCGCTAGTCTTCCAAGTTATTAGATATATTTTGGTAACTTGTAGGATCGACTAGATTGAATCCTAGGAAACGTTTCTGAAAGTTTCTATTTTAATGACTGAATTCATATTTTAAAAGGATATTTCAAATGTGTAATTAATGTAAAGGCAATACAGTATGTAAAGATGAAATTCGAAGAAAACAGACTTAAAAGGCTTCGATGATAAATGTAAAAGACATGACTTGAAAAAGAAATGTATGTAAATGACTTGAATTTGTAAAAGTGAGAATAATACAAGGTACCAATGGTGTTACATGTACATTATCAATTAAATTCTCTCTCTTTCACTTGGTACTTGAGCAATTTTTTGAGTTATTTGTACAAAATGAACACCTTTGAATCCTATCAATAAGATCCCTATTTATACTTATTTGACCCTAACGATCATACTCTAAATGAATGCCACGTTTCCTTTTTGCATATACCTCGATTCCCTAATGCTTCCACTTGTCTTTCTGACTAAATAAATCACTTTGAAATTCGAAACATTCCCGCTCGAAGTTCTGATATGCGAAATGTTGTGAATTCAATGCCAAAAACAAAGTATAAAACAAGGAAGAATAAAGGACAAGGAAGAAGAAGAACACAAGAATTGGTTATAACTGCTATTCTTTCACTTTCTCTTAAAACAAGATTACAAGTTTACAAGATTAACAAATAACCTCTCTCACCCTAAATTAGGATTTGCAGCTTAGCAATGATGAGAGACTAGTATGCTATTTATAATAAAACCTAACATACTAACTAATGGGCTTTTTCAGCAAGGCCCATTACACAAGTCAACTTAATAAACAAGCTAACTTAACAAATTAGGGTTTAAACACTAAAACCTAATTTAACATGCTAACAACCCTAGCATCTTCGACATCTGCATGCTAGACCCATCTTCGACTACAACATGCACACTTCGACACCAGCATGTGAACAATCCTTCGACTTCATGCTTAACTCTGTCGAACTGTCGAACCAAGAAGCTACCCTTCGACAACACTAGAGTTCGATCCAGTATCTCACAAATCTCCACCTTGGACCTAACTCTACAACGTCAAGGGACAAACTAGCTTTCTTCATGCAGCTTTATCAACTGTATACAGTGGAAAAACTTGCAACTCGGCAATGTCTTGGTGATCATATCAGCAGCATTGTCTTCAGTCGAAACCTTCAGCACTTGGACTTCTCCACGCTCGATTACTCCTCTGACGAAATGCAGCCTCACATCAATGTGCTTAGTTTGCTCATGATAGGCTGAATTCTTCGACAGGTGTATTGCACTTTGACTATCACATTTAATAGTGATACCTCGACCTTGAAGTTTCAGCTCCTTCGCAAAACCTTCAAGCCACAATGCTTCTTTCACAGCTTCAGTCAGGGCAATATACTCCGCTTCAGTGGTTGATAGAGCAACAACCTTCTGAAGTGTTGCTTTCCAACTAATTGCAGTGCCAAACATAGTGAAAACATATCCAGAAATAGATTTTCTGGAATCCATACAACCTGCATAATCAGAGTCGACATATCCTTCTATTACTGCTTTACTATCTTCACCCAAGGCTCCACCATAAATTAGGACTCTATTCAGAGACCCATTTATGTACCTTAAAATCCACTTCAATGCTTGCCAGTGAGCCTTTCCAGGATTGGCCATGTACCTGCTTACAAGACTTACTGCGTATGCTATGTCGGGTCTAGTACAAACCATAGCATACATCAAAGAACCAACTATATTAGCATACGGAATGCTATTCATATAGGCTCTTTCGACATCAGTACTGGGACACTGATTAATACTTAGCTTGAATTGAGGGTTTGTTGGAGTCACAACTGGCTTCGAATTCGACATACCAAACTTTTCAAGAATGTTCCGTAGATATGCCTCTTGAGATAAGCATAACTTCGACTTATTTCTATCTCTTCGAATGTCAATTCCAAGAATCCTGGAAGCAGCTCCCAGATCCTTCATATCGAACTCCTTATTGAGTTCATCTTTCATCCTCGTCACATCTTCAACATTGTTGCTTGCTATGAGAATATCATCCACATAAAGCAACAAAATAACAAATGAATTACCAGATCGAAATCTGAAGTAAACGCAGTGGTCGAACTGACTTCTAATGAAACTTATGCGTGCCATGAACTTGTCGAATCTCCTATTCCACTGTCGAGGAGATTGTTTCAGCCCATACAAAGATCTCTTTAACTCGCACACATAATCTTCCTTCCCCTTTTCGACATACCCTTCAGGTTGCCTCATCAGGATTGTTTCATCTAGATCACCATACAAGAACGCAGTCTTCACATCCATCTGTTCCAGTTCAAGATCGAACTGTGCCACCATGGAAAGCAACATTCGAATGGACCTATGCTTCACAACAGGAGAAAACACATCATTGAAGTCGACACCTTCTTTCTGAGTGAAACCCCTTGCAACTAACCTTGCCTTGTATCTTTTCGACGTCACTCCTTCAATTCCTTCCTTAACTTTGAAAATCCATTTACAGCTGACTAACCTTGCCCCAGCAGGTTTCTTGATCAGTTCCCAGGTATGATTATCATGAAGAGATTTTATCTCATCATCCATGGCCTTCAGCCATTCAGTCTTATTTCGACTCCTCATAACTTCCTTATAGTCTCTAGGTTCTTCGTCTAGAACCTCACTTGCAGAGATTAAGGCATAAGCTATAAGATCTGCATATCCAAGTCTCTGAGGTGGCTTGATGACTCTTCTCGACCTATCTCTCGACAATAGATAGTCATCGTCAGTTTCCTCAACTTCAGCATCTTCTGCTTCTTCTTCGACTTCATCTGGGATATGCAATTCAGCATCAACATGCTCCACCTCAACAGGAATCTCTACCTGTTCCAGCTCTTCGTCAGATGTTTCTGTACTTCGACCAACATCATCAGTTTTCTTAAAAGCCATTTCAGCTTCATTGAAAACTACATCTCGACTGGTAATACACCTCCTGTGACCTGGCTCTAGGCACCATAGCCTATAAGCTTTGACTCCTTCAGGGTATCCCATGAACATGCATTTCAGAGCTCTAGGTTCGACCTTGTCTTGCCTAATGTGAGCATAGGCTACACAGCCAAATACTCTCAGTTTGTCGAGATCTGGTGGATGTCCCGACCAAACTTCTTCAGGTGTCTTCATATCTAACGCTGTCAAAGGATATCTGTTTATCAGATATGTTGCTGTCGAAACAGCCTCAGCCCAGAACACCTTTGTTAACCCCGCACTAGTCAACATGCATTTGACTCTCTCCAAAATAGTTCGATTAAACCTTTCAGCCAAACCATTTTGCTGTGGAGTACCTGCAGTAGTTCTATGCCTTGCAATACCAGAGGCAGCACAAAAACTGTCGAATGCCTCATTGCAAAATTCAAGGCCATTGTCGGTTCTCAACCTCTTGACCTTTCTGCCAGTCTGATTTTCAACCAGAGTCTTCCAACTTTTGAAATTCTTAAAAGTTTCATCCTTAGTCTTCTGGATGAATACCCATAATTTTCTAGAATAATCATCTACTATGGATAGAAAATACCTTGCTCCTGAATGTGATGGACACCTTGCAGGCCCCCAAAGATTAGCATGGATGTAATCAAGGGATCCATGTGTTCTTTGTTTGCCTTTGTTGAACTTCACTCTGCAAGATTTTCCAAGTACACAGGGTTCACAAAACTTCAGCTTTTCGACTTTGTCTCCACCAAGCAGATTTTGTTTCCCTAATTCGACCAGACCCCTTTCACTGACATGGCCCAATCTCATGTGCCAGATTTCTGTTTTCGACAAAGGTTTCGTGGATGCAACATTTGTCGAACCACTTACAACTTCAGCCTCAAGGGTATACAAGCCTTGTTTCTTCACGTCTCTCAAGACTTCCTTCGAACCCTTCATGACTCTTAGGATACTTTTCTCTCCTTGGAAAAAATATCCTTTCTTGTCGAATTCACCAAGAGAAAGCAGATTTCTCTTCAAATCAAGAACATACCTGACTTCAGTCAACAACCTTATTGACTCATCATGGAGCTTGAATCTCACAGATCCAACACCTGCAATCTTGCAAGCCTTGTTGTTTCCCAGCAATACTGATCCACCATCTTGATCACATAATTCCTCGAACAAGTCTTTGTTTGGAGTCATGTGCCAACTGCAACCTGAATCCATAATCCATTCCTTCTTAGAGTCACTGCTTGAAACCACAAGAACATCAGATGCTTCTAAATCATCTTGAACAATGGCAGCGTTGCCATTATCCTTACCTCCATGATATTTCAAGCGTTCAGGGCACACCTTTCTTGTGTGACCCTCCTTCTTACAATGGTAGCATCGAATGCCAGATGCTTCGCCACTATAAGTCTTCGACTGGCTTTTGCCTTTCTTCTTGTCGAACTTACCATCCTTTCGTAAGAGTTTTCCTTTAACGGCCAAACCTTCGCCAACAGTCGAAGGTTTATGCTCCTTTCGTTCATTCAAGTCTTTAGAGTACAAGGCTGATTGAACTTCTTCAAACGTCAGGGACTCCCTTCCATACAAGAGAGTTTCTTTGAAGTGAGCATGTGATCGAGGCAAAGAACACAATAGTAACAGCGCTTGATCTTCATCATCGATCTTCACATCAATATTTTCAAGATCAAGAATCAGCTTGTTAAACATATCCAACTGCTCAGCCAATACTTTGTCTTCAATCATCTTGAATGAATACAAAGCTTGCTTCAGGTAGAGTCGATTTACCAGCGATTTGGTCATATACAAACTTTCAAGTTTCACCCATAACCCTGATGCCGTCGTCTCCTTTGATACCTGCCGGAGAACCTTATCACCAAGGCTCAACAAAATTGCGCTGTGTGCTTTCTCGATCATATTTGTCTTCTCCGTTGCCGTCAATTCTGCATTCATGGCTGCCTCTCCCTTCAACGCTTCCAAACAACCCTGCTGAACCAGTAGAGCTTTCATCTTCAAGCGCCACAGACCGAAATCATTCACTCCGGTGAACTTTTCAATCTCATACTTTGTTGAAGGCATCTTCTCCACGCTCACCGCACCAATTTGTTGTGAATTCAATGCCAAGAACAAAGTATAAAACAAGGAAGAATAAAGGACAAGGAAGAAGAAGAACACAAGAATTGGTTATAACTGCTATTCTTTCACTTTCTTTTAAAACAAGATTACAAGTTTACAAGATTAACAAATAACCTCTCTCACCCTAAATTAGGATTTGCAGCTAAGCAATGATGAGAGACTAGTATGCTATTTATAATAAAACCTAACATACTAACTAATGGGCTTTTTCAGCAAGGCCCATTACACAAGTCAACTTAATAAACAAGCTAACTTAACAAATTAGGGTTTAAACACTAAAACCTAATTTAACATGCTAACAACCCTAGCATCTTCGACATCTGCATGCTAGACCCATCTTCGACTACAACATGCACACTTCGACACCAACATGTGAACAATCCTTCGACTTCATGCTTAACTCTGTCGAACTGTCGAACCAAGAAGCTACCCTTCGACAACACTAGAGTTCGATCCAATATCTCACACGAAACAATGTGACTTTGCCAATCTTATCTTTAAAATATCTCAAAATAATCTAAGTCTTTTATTCCTTCGACTTCAAAGATATTATAATTCATGCCTTACTTTGACTTATAGAGAATATGCATCATAAAGAATCTTAAAAATAGCCTTACAAAGCTATTATCCCTTCGAAGCATGAAGTTCTTAGAACATCTTGTGTCTACTTGTCGAAATCTCCTGCTAACAGGGACACATGGTAATTGATGGTGTCCACATGACCTAGGATCACTACAGAAACAAATGAGAAACTTGATAATTTCCTCCACCACCATGATACAGGAGCTATAATTTCAATGCACACAAGCTTAAAATATGTACAAAGCCATTCAAGCTTAAAATCACATGTGAGGGAAGAAGGAAAAATACGCATGGCTTTGGTGATGAGTAAGATATATACAAAGCCATTCAAGTGCTTTAACTACAAGCTTGGGTTGGAAGAACTTATTCTTAACATGGCAATTGAAACTTCATAAACAAGTAGACTTTTTCCATAATTATGTTGAAATTTAGTTCAATATAGAGTGAGCATGATTTTGAACAAGTCTCATAAAGAATGAACCCGAATTTATGCAAGTATCTGATATAGAAGTTCACTGCAGAAGAAACTTATACTTTGAATGATTGTCTTGTCGCTGCTACGGCCACGAACAACCCCGAGTTTGCATGGCAACATGGTTAAAACAGTTTTTGATCATTGTCATGTATGATTATTAGCCAAGAGTCAAGTGCATTACTTGACAGTGTTACCACCATTTGTCACTAAATATATCTATCTACTTGCGTAAAAATGTCAAATAAAAACAAGAGCTAAAGGTATGCAAATGGAAGGTTTGTTTGAGACTGGTTGATGATGATATTGTTCCATGCATCACTATCTTTATCTTTAACTATTATTTTTGCATGCATCACTAGACTTATATATCACTAGCATTACAAGCTTTATATATAACTAGCATTACAAGCTTTATATATCACTAGCTTTACATATCATAGAACAACATATTGGCAAAGAGAATGCAGATGCCATTAAACTCTTAACAAGAATTGAAATTTGTTTTATTTTTCTGTGATAATTTAAGCTTGAGTTATTTGTTTTAATTTAAGACCAAATTGTATGAAAGAGAAATTTCCCTTTATGTTATAGTATGAAAGTGAAATGTCCCTTTATATTGAGATTTGTGCCAAGTGGATCCGGTTGGAAGGTTACGGTTAGGTGTGTGTTTCACAATTATATACTAGCTAAGGACTTAGATGAACATGACATATTAGGTCGTTTAAAAGATAATGAAAGAAAGTTTTTGAATGACAAGACCAAATACAATATGGCTCCTAGATACATATTTGGTGCTTTGAAAGATAGAGATCCATAAAACCTGACTAGTGTTACATAGGTGTATAAGGAAAGATATACATACAAGACGAGTAAGAGAGGTGTCTATTGACTGAAATGAAACATCTGTCGAGTCTTATTCATGAAGAGAAATACATATACTAGACCAGAATCATGGACTCTTCAAATGTTGTTGCTGATATCTTTTGAACACATATTGATATTATGAAGTTGTTAAACATGTTTTATTTGGTGTTAATTTTTTATCATACATACAAAACAAACGTGTACTGCATGCTCCTATAGCTTCTATTATTATTTATTAGATTTTGGGTTGGAAGTTATTGATTACATATTGTACATACAAAACAAACAGGTACTAGCCACCAATATTTCAAATTGTTGATGTTACATTCAGGAAGTTGACGTTTTCAGTTGGATTTGTGATTTGTCCATATGGAACTCGCATTTTCAGTATTAAAGAAAATGAAAGAGTACGTTGTTTGCTTCTGAGAAGTTGATACTGAAGGTTTTTGTGACGGTTTGTGAACTCAGGTTGACGAATGATATGGAAGCTATGTTCTCAATCTCAACTCAGATGTTATGTCTATTCCATATTTAAAAAAATGTTAGTATGGATTGTAGGGAGTAGTCGAATCACATACGCATGAGCATGTTATGATCCTAGGGAACAACATCATATATTTGAATAAGTAGTCTGAGTTTGTGTTCCACTTGAAGCCTTTTGAGGTTGTATGTGCTGATAATCCTTGAGTTATTTAGTGTATGCACAAGACATGGTTGACAACCTATGAAGAAATATTTGTTACTTCTTGGACTAATAGAATCACTCATTTAGAGAACACGATAACAAACAGGTAAATCGTTGTGACTTTGAATGTGGGTACATTACTAATTATCACATAGTGACATCCTTTTTCTATTTATATTTTTTAGGATTGAGTCTGCTCACTAGAGACTAAGAAACATTTTGTCATCTAGTAATGGAGATTTATGTAGAAGTTAGGATGTTGTGAACACCATGTTAAAGTTGCAATTCGGTTCAATTAAAGTACCATTTCAGAAAAGTATTGCCAACATTGAGCATCGATATAACACTTCGTTCTACTCTAGATTCCACGACTTCGTTTCAGGAGAGTGTATACAACACATTGAAAAAGGAGCTGGAAAGGGTAAAACTCGTTGGTTCTAACAAAGATGCATTGGTTGTTTCATTAGAACAACACATGGGTTACCTTGTGTGTATGAACTTACATGTCTTCAAATACAAGAAGAGCCTATGTTATAATCAATTCATGTTATTTGGAAGAAATTATCCATTGAAGAGCATGAGGAAGAAGATAGTGGGACACAGTTGGATTTAGAATAAGAATGTGAAGAGTTGAAGAGGTATTTTAGTACATTAGATATTGTAGGTCAGAGGGTGATGGAGAAAAAAGTTCGGGAACTAACACATCCATCCACAACTTTCATGTGTCCATCACCAATGAAGTATAAGCCAAAGAGGGAAAATAAGAAGAGTAAAAAGGTTGAAGAGAGTGATGTGCATCGTGATCCTTCGTAGTGGGAGTATCCTGAGGGCTCATAGGGAAGTCAAATACAAGATATCATGTACAAAACCAATTGAAAGTCAATTGTCTAGTCAATCATCAAAACTACAATAGTTTTCTCAATTTCATGTGCTATTGTAGGTTTACTTAGTTAGGGCGAAGAGTCTTGGTTTTTGGCTCGGACGTAATTAGATACTTAAACAGACATAGGACATGACTTCCTCTTTGACATGTCTAGTTAGCAGTTGAGAAGCAAGGTACCAGACTCATTTGAGTTAATCCTTTCTCCCCCTTTTTGGCCAAAAACTGATAAAGAAAGCCCTCACAAAACCAAACGCAGACACAACTCACCCTCACATAAAAAAAAGCCATGTTGAATATGGTAACTAACACTCACAGGATGACAGAGGTAATAATAGACCTTTATAAATAGTTAGATCTGTTCTTTGATGTTAATGATCCTTGAATGGTGCAAATGCTCTTGGTCAAAAGGAAATGTTATTCTAGGAGAAACTGTTATTAGTTTAATGTGCACTAGTTAATAGCAGCTTTGAACGCCTTTGATAACTTCTGACTATTTCTGCTGAAAAGAATTAGTCTCGATTCATGCACATGCATAATTAATTCACCTATCTGCACTCTTGTTTGTCACGTGCGTGAACACACTATCCAATATGTTCTTCTGTTAGTCACTCAGGAAACACGTCCCGTATAATGTCTTGACATTCTGTCAGTCATTGTCTTCTTTTTCTGTCCAACATCAACAACCTGTCAAGGGATGCCTTATCCATATGATACACAGTTTAAACAGAGAGGTGTGACTGCCCCATTACTAAGTACTTGTAGAGCAAGCAAATTCTCCTAGAAAACCAAGGTTGTCCATCATGCTCCTCCTTGAAATCATGTGTGTACTAAGATTCAAACAGCTAGCTTCATGAAGCTAGAATAACACATTTCTTGTTAAGAGCACATTATACCTCCCACCAGTAGCTTAATGTCATAACAAATTGACTTGATGCCCTTTTTTGCTTGACCAGTACGCAGGTTGCTTAAGAACTATACGACACAGATATAGATCATGGATATGTACTCCACTCCCCCTGTCATGAATACCTAATGTTCCTTCGGAGAATTTGCAATTGAGAACTAGATTAAAACACATGAAAAACTACACTCTTTAATGGTGAAGAGAAACCTGTAGCGGGGAAAATCTGAGATCGAAGCCATAATATTGACTCGACTCAGTATTTCAGTGAAAGTCGCCACTGCGCTTTATTGTTTCCAAAGGAAATGGGAAAAGAACGAAAAACCCAAAGTTTGTTTTTAGAACAAAAAGAGATCTTAGGTACGGGTGTTGATTATACAAGGGGAAGGTTTTAAGCACCCCTCATATATGTGGTACTCCACAGGAACCTTTTTGAAAATCTGTGTTTTATAAAAGATATCGTGTGCAAAAGAAACAGTTTGTTTGAATTTTTAAAATAAGCTCGGCAAGATTATGTCTTGTGCCTACATACCTCCTCGATGCAATGGAGAAGTCAGAGCTAATGTAGTTCCGCTTTTAAAAGGGAAAAACGTTTTAAAAGGAATAAGCACGTTTACCATCGTCGGGGCGAATACTCAGCCATTGATTTTAAACATGAGAACGAACGAATTCATTGCGTCACTAATGAGAGAAGGGCGCCAACTCGGATAAAATCGACAAGTATGCCACTAGCTCTCTCACGTGGAAAAGATTTCGTTGTGTCAATCAATATTAAAATCGTGGGGTATCGCAACCAATGACAATGATTAATCGTGCTTACTTTTGAAAGAAAATGCCAACAAGGGCTAAATATAGTTTTAAAGAAGATTTTAAAAGGGATTTCAAACATAAGAAGTGTTTTAGAAAAAGAGAGGAGACTTTGAAAATTTAAGAAGTGGGAGGAGATGAAGAGGCTATCCTAGAGCGAGAAAATAAAAGTTTAGGGAAAAAACGATCTGACCAAAATAAGAAGTCGACACTTGACACATTGAGTCAAGGAAGAATTCCCATCCTTTGGATTACCCACATAAAACCAAAATTACCACTTAGGGACTCAAATGAGCTTGCAAATCCTCGAATAATCGCATAAGTTTCTGACGGAAATCGGGCAGAGTAACTGTTGTAAATGGGCGAAATCCTTATCTTAGTGCTTTGGAATTAACCTTCAAAGACTTTTCGAGGAGATACCTACACACATCACAACAGCAATCCAACCAGACAAAATAACAAGCAAGATAACAGTCAAATAATGATCCACAGTCCATTGGTCCTTAAGTGTTTTTTAGGTTTCATCTTGTTTATTAATGTTTTAGCATAAAAGTAAAGTATGGTCCAAGTGGACAAAAGAAAAATAGCGGAGAATAAATATGACGTCCAAATGGACAAAATAAAATTAGCAAAAAGTAAATATGATGAATGATATAATAAATATAAGAGCGACAAATATAAAGGACAATATAATTAAATGCGGAAATTAAAATTAGTCGTTAGTTGTTAAAGATAACCATCTTGAAACTTGTCAAGTATGTTATCAAAGTTAGTAAATAAAAGATTAATAATGGAGGAAGGATGAATTCGGATTTAAATCAACCACATACGACTTCCTCTCATTTTTTAATCTTTTATCGATTCGGGACAAAGGAAAAAAAGGATAGATGAAGAAGAAAGAACAAAATTAAAATATTAAGCTAATAAAAAAACACAAGGTATAAAATAAATAGACCCATCATAATAATGGAGGAAGGATGAATTCGGATTTAAATCAACCAGATACGACTTCCTCTCATTTTGCTCTTTTATCAATTCGGGTCAAAGAAAGAAAATGAAAGATAGATGAAGAAAAAAAAGCAAAAATAACATAATAAACTAATAATAAAAAAAACATAAGGTATAAAATAATAAGACATATTTTTGCGAATTTTTTTCATAATTTTTAGACAAAAAAACAAAATTAATATAAATTTCTAAAGTTAGAAACTAATTAAAATGAAAATAGTAACATAAAATAAAGCAGAATAAATTCCAGCCATCTGATTTAGTCAATTGACTAATTTTATATAGGATCTAGGATCCAGAACTAAAGTGCATAATAAAAATAAAAGCAAGTGTGTAGAGAATCCCATTTTCGGTCATCTTCTCAGATCGGGACAAGTGGCTCCGATGGCCACTTGTCACACACACACTATAGGCGCGGATCACATGATAAGGAGGGAGAGAAGAAATTTGAATTTAAACAAAAAAGGAGAGAAACAAAATCTGCAACTTTTAATGATTAACATTGAAACAAGAACCACCAAATATTTCTTTCTCTTTTTTCTAAAAACGTACTCCCTCCGTCCCATAATGAATGACTCAGCACACCATTTCACACAGTTTAAGAAAAGTGCATAAAAGTAAGAGAAAGACTATTGTTTTTACTATAATACCCTTATCATATATTGGAAATGGTGAAATCTTTATTAATTAGAGGGTAGAATTGGAAAAAATGCATTGGAAATTGAAATGGGTCATTCATTTTAGGACACCATTTTATTCCAAATGGATCACTCATTGTGGGACGGAGGGAGTAAAAGGAAAACCACCATACTCTTCCATCATTAAGATTTGACAGCATATATTATTATTACTAGCGGGATACCCGTGCTATCGCACGGGGCCATTTGGATTTAATATTACGTGGATAAGATCTATCTTATAAAGTTATGGGTAATGCTAGCGAGTGCCCCCGGGGCACTGGTTAAGAGATTAAAAAAAGTAAGTTAAGCATCATTTAATAAAGTAAAAAGATATGTTTTTACCTTAAATATATGTATTCAATGCATTGAAAACATAAATGTTTAACTTTTTTAAAGAATATTCTGTGTATTCAATACATTGAACCTTGAATATTTTCTTTATTTGGAATGCTTAACCAGTGCCCCTAGGGCACTCGTTATCATGACCCTAAAGTTATTCCGTATATATTTAAACAATACACATATTAATTGGATGACTATCAGAATAAAAATTAAACACGTAGTATGTTAAATAATAGTTAACGATGTAAGAGCTAATAATACATCCAAATTTTAGCTCTTTAACTAAAACAATAATTACACGTCGCAATATGTCATTTGTCAGTTTTTAAATTTGTTTTACGGATCATAAACATTGACATAATCACAAATATAAACAAAAAAAATATGTAGCAACCTTTATGCATGGATTAAAGTAATATAACAACACTATAGTTATACTTATTTCATCCAATATAAAAATACTTAGAACCCGTTTATAAAAACACTTATTTGATCCAACCCTGGGTAAAATAATTTTATAAAAATAATTGGTAGATTTTTCTTGTTTATTAAAATATTTGTAACTTGTGTCCGTTTATAAAAATAATTGTATCACCAATATACTTTTTCGCATTTATAAAAATATTTTTAACTTATTCAAGTTTATAAATATAATTGTATTAATAGTAGACTTTTCCCGTTTATAAAGTTATTTGCAATTTATTTTCGTTTATAAAAATAATTGTATCAACAATAGTATTTTTTCGTTTATAAAAAAAATTGTATCAACAGTAGACTATTTTTGTTTATAAAAATATATGTAGCTTATTCCCGTTTATAAAAATATTTGTATCAACAATAGACTTATTTTCGTTTATAAAAATATATGTAACTTATTCCCGTTTATTAAATCAATTGTATCAATAGTTGACTATTCCCGTTTATACAAATATTTGTAATTTATTCCGGTTTATAAAATCAACTGTATCAACATTAGACTTTTACTTTTTTCCGTTTATAAAAATATTTGTAATTTATTTCCTTTTATAAAATCAATTGTATCAACAATAGCTTTTTTTCCCGGTTATAAAAATACTTAAAACTTATTCCAGCTTATAAATATAATTGTATCAACAATTTTTTTTTAATTTATTAAAATATTTGTAACTTATTTCCCTCTATTAATATAAGCGTATCAACAATAGTATTTTCCCTTTTATAAAATATTTATAATTTATTTTCGTTTATAAAATAAGTTAACAGTAAACTTTTCTCCGCTTATAACAGATTCTATAACTTCAATTATAGTTAAGTAGTCATCAACTCGTGCGTTACCAAAAACAAATCCTCTCTATTAATATTTTTCTATTGTCATTCAATTATTGTCTTTTTCTAAAAAAATAATAAAGGCATTATCGTAAGAGTTGAATGGTAAGTTTCTTACTCGGTTCAATTTAAATTTTTCTTTCTTATAAATATGGTTTTGTTTTTATAAGTAAACAAAAATTAATTATTATTGAAGAAGAAATTAAAAAATAATATATTATTAAAGAATAAATTAATTATTAAAAGAATCAATTTTTATAGAAAGAATATAATATGGTGAAAAGATTTTCCCTTCTATATCAAAACAAACATAAAAAATTAAATTAAATTGAATTTCATTAATTAAAGAATCAATATTTATGTTTTGAAATTCAAAAATCAAAAGTATCAATGATTTGATATGATTTTAATGTTTAAAGAAAATACATAAAAACTTATTTGAAAAATAGTACTTTATTATTTTCATAATTTTGAGGATTTAAATTAACATTATTTTAATTATTTTAATATAATTTATTTTAAAATTAAAAAAATATTTCATGTTATTTATTAGATTTAAAATAAAAATAAATTACCTTACAATTTTTATGAGAAGAGGTTAATTTAAATTTCTTGTTTCTTGTCATAATATAATAATTTATTTCCCGTTTTAGATCAAAACAAATTTTAAAAAATTAAATTAAATTAAATTTCATTAATTAAAGAATCAATGTTTATATTTTGGAATTCAAAAATTATGTTTAAATATAATATATAACACAAATTTAATATTTTCAATGTTCTTTATTATCCCCATAGTTTTTTTTTTAAAGGCAGAATCATCATTCCAGACCACCACCATAACATCTCACAGAAAAATGGGATATGTAAGAGATATGATTATTGGCATCGAAAAAACTTCTTAAATATAAATGACATATGTAAGAGATATGGTAATTGGTATCAAAAAAACTTCTTGCAGTTTACAATGTGCTGCATCTGAAAATGAAATATTATATTAAAATATTTATCTTCAATGATTTTTTATTTTTTATTTATTTCTAACACAATTCCAAAAACTATTAATTAATGTCAAAATTAAAATTAAAATAAACTCTATTAATTACTATTTATTATAAATAACTATTTACAATTTAAAATTAGCTTCTAACTAATTTATTGAAGTTATTTTTATAGGACTAAAATTATCTTGTCAAATTTGTAAGACCAAATTAAAATATAACATGAAATATTAAAATTTAATAGGGGTTAAATAATTTTATATCATATTTATTTATAGACTACAATTTCAATAATTTAACAAAATCTATCTTATTTATTGAATTACCTAATTTATTTAGATAATATATTTCTTTTGGAACCAAGTTGTCTATGTATTTAAGATAATTTATGTATTTATATATATATATATATATATATATATATATATATATATATATATATATATATATATATATATATATATATATATATATATATATATATATATATATATATATTAATTGAATCTAATAAATAATTATTAAATTAATATATTTTATATAGGACTAAACCTAATATTAAAAGAAAATATATTATAAATATTTAATTTTCAATTTTAAAAATTTAAAAATTAGATATTAATAATACTAATATATTGGTATCATTAACTCATTATTAAATAATAAAGATTAATAATAATAAACACTTGTTATTGTGGTGTCGTTTTTTTTTACCTCCCCGTTTCACTTGGGAGGACGACACGCTAGACCCTTCACACGAAATTTGGAAGGAGAATGCGCCCGGGATGGGATGAATTTTGTTTCAGTTCTTCCTACGATATCACACGAACTTTCTTATTGTCCTACGAATAGGAAAGCGGAAAAAAGATCTCTACTAAACCCTAGGAGTTTGCTAAGTGTGGGGATTTGACCTAGACTAGAAATTCTGGAGTTCGGGGGGTCGGTTATACATAGGGAAGAGTTTAAGCACCCTACATATCCGTAGTACTCTACGGGAACCTTCTCTGTGTCATTGTGATTGTGTTTACTGCTAATGATTGGGAAAGTTTCTCCTTTGTGTTAGGAGAGAGAATTGAATTGATTTAAAAAAAGAAGACAGACAAACAAACTGACTATTTTTAGTATTTTATTAGCTCGCTGAGATTTCTTGTGAACCTCATGCCTACATATCCCTAGTGGAAGTCAGAGCTTAATGTAGTTCGGGGAACTAATTAGGGAAAGTAATTATTTTTGGTGCCTTGCTTGAAGCTCAAGGTTGAAGCTTTGAATTAAATCTCTGTTTACAATAAAGAGACATGAAGTCATCTTTACAGAGAGGTATTTCTACTATTCCACCACAAACATTTTAAAAGAGTGACAGAATAACTGAATTCATTTCATTCAAGAGGGGGGCCTTACTTGTGTATGTGCAAGTATACCGGTCAATTGTGTCTTGAATGAAAGAAAGGTGCTCATCCAAATTAGGGAAAGTTAATCACATGTCTGGGTTTTACTGCCAGCTCATGCCTTTCAAAATCCTAAATGAGAGACTTGATTGAAATTAAAATGAAATGTGATATTTGTTTGTATGAATGTGGTAGAGTAGTAAAAATATCTCTCTATAGAGATAAGCTATGTCTATCTACTGTATAAAAGATTTGACTTTAACTGGTTTGCATGAGGCCCAAGCTTGAGGCTTTTTAATTGTTTTTATTGACTCTGGGAGATAACTCTACTGGGGGTTAATTTACAGGGAATTTGTGTTCTGTACAAAGCCCAAAATTGAGGCTGACTTTAGTTAGAAAGTGTTTATTGATGGATTTTATTTGGTGTTCTGTACAAAGCCTAGAATTGTGGCTGACTCTTTTTAGGGAGACTCTATTTGTGTGTGCCTTGTACAAAGCCCAAGGTTGTGGCTAACTGCTGAGGATAACTGAGTTTTTTAAGACTATGAATGACTCTATTTTGTGTGCCTTGTACAAAGCCCAAAGTTGTGGCTGACTCTTAGCTGAGGAAGTTATTAATTTGTGCCTTGTATGAAGCCCAAGGTTGTGGCTACTCTAGCTAGGGAAAGATTATTTTCTGCCTTGTACAAAGCCCAAGGTTGTGGCGGACTCTTAAAGAAACCGAGTATGGAAGACTCTATGGGGAAAAGATCCTAGAGATTAGGAATCTTTGACACAGGGAAAATATGGTTTATCTGCCTTGTACAAAGCCCAAGGTTATGGCTAACTTAAAAATGAAAGACTCACCGGGGGAGTTTTATTCTGCTAGAGGATTTAATAAACTAATTTATTTTTTATGTTTTTTGGAAGTTAACCCTTTCCAGGGATTTTGACTCAGCTGGAGAAATAGTCTATTAAAAGACTGAACTTTTGAGACTGAACTTTTGGAGGCTAACCCTTTCCAGGGGTTTTGACCCTTTTTTGGGAATTTATCTTTTTGAAAGAATGAATCTTTGGATTTGAAGGAGTGATTTTGGAGGCTGACCCTTTCCAGGGGTTTTTGTTAAAATGAAAGAATGATGTGGAGGCTAACCCTTTCTAGGGGTTTTTGTTAAAATGAAGGAATGTGTGGAGGCTAACCCTTTCCAGGGGTTTTTGTTATGGCAGAAAGATTAACTAATGGAGACTTCTTGTTTTAAAGCCCAAGATTAAGGCTGACACTGGCTGAGGATAAGCAAATATGGATCCTAGACTCTGCTAAGGAAGATTGATGAAGATAAGGGTGACAGAGACTGTCCATGTCTCTCATTCCAAAAAGTGTACTCAATATGAGATTGAGACAAGCTTAGCTTGTTTAAAGTCTGGTTTAAAGAATGGAAGAAACTCACCAGGATAGGCTAAAAGGTAACTAAAGACCTGTTCCTATGTTTATAAGAAATCTGATGGGTCCTTGTATACAAGCTCAAGAGGAAGATGGAAATGCTTTTAAGAAGCCTGTGGGTCCTTGTACAAAGCCCAAGAGGAGGCTAATCAAGGATCATCGAGGGTCCTTGTTATAGCACAAGAGAAAGCTATGTGGTTTTGAACTTATTTTGGCTCTAAGCAAATGGGTAAGAGGTTTCACCGGGAATAATTCCTCTTTGGGTGGATGTGTCCTATTTTGGGTTCTAAGGCTTTTACCAAGATGTTTCACTGGGAATAATTCATCTTGGTGGTTTGAACTACAGATCTCTAATTAGGAAAGAGCCTTCACCGGGAAGACATTCTCAATCCTAGGTCATATTCCTATAATATATATATATGGTTTAACTGTCCTAGGGTTTACACTCAAACGTAGTTCTAAACAATATATAAACAGTTCTATATTTGACAGTAATTTAAATAAAGACTGTAAATTGAAAGCTTGTAAAGCCTAACCTGGATGGAGTGGAGGCCTTTGAAGAAGTATGTACAAAGCCTTACCAACAATTTTTGTTGTTTTGTTGATAACAGTTGAATATTTATTATAAACAGTTAAGGGTTTTGAAAACAGAAGAAGTGAAGATGGACAAAGGTCACATAGGTATCTGAAGAGTTTCACCGGGAATAATGCCCTTCAAGTACCAGAAGAATGTTTTGAAAACCGAAAGAAGATTTTGTAAATACAGTTTTTGAAAACAAACTATGAAAAGAAAAAGGTGCTGGGACTTACACTCTATTAGAGGCCCACTTGAAAATGATTTACTGTTTATGAGCAACGGTTGATTGAAATACTGTTGTGAAAACAATTTTGAATTTTGACAAAAAGTCAATTTAATTAGAGTAAAGATGAAATCTAAACCTAATTGAGACCTAAATGGCTTAGGGTTTTATCACAAAATATTCATGAGGTATTAGGTTTTTTGAAAGTTTAGTGAAAACATATATTAAAACGTATTTTAAACCACTTAAAACAACACCATTTTCAACCTAATAAAAACATACAAAATAAATAATATTTTTGTGATTTTTTTGGTTATTCATAAAATATATATATTAATCAACAAGTGTGTAAAAAATGAAGTCAAAATGAATTAATTTGATAGGTTAAATAATTGGTTAAAGTTGTGAAGAAATTAAGTGGAAAAAGTGATAAAGAATAAGGTTTTGTCACCTAGAGGGCTTGAACTCACGCCCTCCAAGTCACTAACCAAAACTCCCACCATCTGGGCTACGCGCGTGGTTTGTTATTCACATGCATCCAACATAATATATTTTAGAACAAGCCAGAAGTTTCAAATTTGCGCGCGCCATGTTCATCTTCTTCCTCGAGCTCAAAGATTTTTTCAAATTTCTAACTCTCTGGTTTCTCAACTAAATGGCATGATGTAAACATCAATCTTGCTCTAAATTTCCTCACGAATCCAGATATGTAACTAACATTTATTTATATTAACTATAGCTACCTAATTTCTCAGAAAACACCAAGAACATATGAACCCTAAATTTGAAATTAAATGACAAACAAGATGAATAAATGAATGATGATAGAGGGTTTTCAATCCTCTGATGATGTTGAACAAGATAGTATCGAGCTTTATCACAAAGAGTACTTAAATTAAATAGGTGGAGTTCAAAAACTTACCTCTGAAAATGGAGGTCGTGAGGATGATGAGGAACACCTGGGCTTGTGTGAGTGATCCTAAAAGCTTCCTTGGGACTCAGTGATGCTAACTGAATGCTTATTGTGACTTCAATCCTTCTGAGTTGCTCTACCCGACACCTTCGATTTGAGCTTCAAGTGGACATGGAGGAGGATGAATCTTCAGTTATAGATGAGCTGCAACCATCTGAACAGCTTCACTATGCCATAAGGAACGTGTCTGGATGCTTGGCTTTGCTTGAAACCTTCTGAATTGCTCTATGGACCTCCAACTGCAACAGCTCCAAAGTGAAAGCAACAATGGTGTTCCTCCACCTACAGAAGTGATCTAGGTGCTTGGATCACCTCAAATGAGCCCCCTTGAGATGTTAGAATGCTTACTTTCCAAAGAGAAGCTCTGGTTTGAAGAAAACGATTCTTCTTGCCAAAGAACTTTGAAAAACCATAAGCATGAGAAGAGAAAGAGAAAGCAACGAATAGGGTTGCTTTGGTGTGAATTGTATGAAGGATAACACTTGTATTTATAGGCAAATGGTTCAGTATAGTTGCAGAGGAGTGTGGTTACTTAGTGAGGTTGATTTGGTATCTTGGCTATGAAGGAATTCAAAAATATCCAAAATGCAATGATGGGAATTTTGATTCCATTTGATCAATCCCCTAGCCCTCGATTTTGCTTGATCTTAGGGGACAAATCTGAGACAGAAATGAGCTCCAATTGGTTGGGAAGAGATTCCTTTGGTGATTCATCATCTTGCCATAAATTCTCAAATGTAATCATTACATAATCACATGCCTTTGTTTTTGGGAATATTCTCTAATCCTTATGCAATGATGAAAATGGATGTATGGTGTACTTGCAGATGTATTAGAGGTCGGGTAGCATCATTTATAGAAGTCATTTGCACAAAATTGCAAAGTTCCAAATTGCACATGACCTATAATTTTCACTTCAAGTGCCTAACTTTGATCAATCATATCTCTTAGCTCAAAATGAATTTAGAGAAGGGTGAGCACAATTTGGAAACCCCTTAACATGTACTTCAATTCATTAGTTTGGTGTTTGCCCAAATTCTTTAGGAAAATTAGTGAAAAAGTCCCATAAAGTTTGAAGAAAACTAAGGTTTTCTTGCATGTTTTGTGAAGGCAGCCACTTTGAAGCTCCATAACTCTTCAATGGTTGATTTTTAGCCAAAAAATTATATGTGTCAAAGTTGTTTATTGGATCAAAATATACAACTTTCATGTTGGAAGTTTTTTTCAGTTTGTAGGTGAAATTTTGAGAAAATCCCTTCCAAAGTTTGGCAAAAATCACTTGAAAACACTTAGAAAATTTTCTAAGTATGAAAAGTCAAACTTTTGACTTTTGATTCTTGATTGATTTTCTTGATTTTTCTTGATCAAATGACTTCAAATATCATATGTTGATGATTTAAAACTTCAAAAGTCATGGTTGACCAAAATTTCCAAAAAGTCAAAGGTGATCTTGTTCAGTTGACTTTTTCCAAATGAAGTGAATTCTTGGACTTTTGTGATGAATCAAACTTTCCTCCTCAAATGAGTGATGTGAATGGATTATATTGAGGTAATAGAAGCTCTTGAGTCATGCTTTGAGTTTTGGATCCATGTCCTGATTAAAAGTCAACTATCTTGGTGAATTAGGTCAAAAACCCTAATTGTCGACCAGATGAAATTGATGACTGTAGGCCTTGAATTGAAGTGTAATGCCATATGGATATTGTCATATGAACTATTTGAGAATGGTTGAAGTCTTTGAGTGATACCTTTGAGCTTTCTAGGGTTTCCCAAATGTGACCCCTGATTTTAGTCCTTGATGGGGCTCA
This sequence comes from Vicia villosa, assembly GCF_029867415.1. Classification (NCBI taxonomy): domain Eukaryota; kingdom Viridiplantae; phylum Streptophyta; class Magnoliopsida; order Fabales; family Fabaceae; genus Vicia; species Vicia villosa. Next base: position 339,859 of record NW_026705763.1, on the reverse strand, counting down.
AAACCCTAGACTGGTGAGGTAAGCAATCCTTAGTCCAGGTGATGGGTATCTAATCAATCATATGTGGATAGAATGAAGATTTTGAGTCCCATAGTTGTGTTAGAGACCACCCCTTTTTCTGATTGATCCTTTGCCTGAGATCTTTTGTTCCTGAACACCCTCGACTAAGTATCAGATGAATAAGTGACTGCTCTGAGTATCTGCTTTGTCTTTGATGAAAAGTTTAAAAGATATGACATCTCAGGGGGGTCAAAATTAGGGTATGACAGATGCCCCTATTTAACTTTCTTTCAATTGGAGGGAGAGAGATTGATATCTCGATCTCTTTTGAATGAAAGAGACTCAAATACCAAAGAATGATCGAATTTTGGGTGTTCCTGAGATGTTGTAGTGATGAAAATCTTTGCATGACTTGATCCCGTTGTCGCACTTGGCAGGGATTAGGAGACAAACTCCTGTAGAAATACGTGACGTGGATTCCGGTGAATGGATGGCAATGCAGGATGCGCAATCCATCTTCTTTAACTAAGTGTCGGTACTTAGAAAAAGGTAAACAACCTCCCCTCGTTTCGGATGTCCATATCTCGAAACTAGTCTAAGTTGTGATTTTGGACAATATCTCAGATAAAGAGAAATTCTCCAAAGATTTGTTTCCTCATCAAACTTCTCACCAGCACTTGGAGATGAGATGCCCTTTGATGGTAATAAAGAAACTTCAAAGGTTTGTTTCCTCATCAAACTTCTCATCAGCACTTGGAGATGAGATGCCATTTGATGGTAATAAAGAAACTTCAAAGGTTTGTTTCCTCATCAAACTTCTCATCAGCACTTGGAGATGAGATGCCATTTGATGGTAATAAAGAAACTTCAAAGGTTTGTTTCCTCATCAAACTTCTCATCAGCACTTGGAGATTAGATGCCATTTGATGGTAATAAAGAAACTTCAAAGGTTTGTTTCCTCATCAAACTTCTCATCAGCACTTGGAGATGAGATGCCATTTGATGGTAATAAAGAAACTTCAAAGGTTTGTTTCCTCATCAAACTTCTCATCAGCACTTGGAGATGAGATGCCATTTAATGGTAACAAAGAAACTTCAAAGGTTTGTTTCCTCATCAAACTTCTCATCAGCACTTGGAGATGAGATGCCATTTGATGGTAATAAAGAAACTTCACCATCTTTCCTTCCGACTTGACGTCTTTGAAAGAATGTCATATGGCCTCATGATCTTTTGAGGGGCTAATGACTTCGTTTGAAGGCGGATGAACTGTTTTCCAAAAGAGGACCATCTTTGGTCGATCCGCTGGGGTGGAAACAAATCGTTTTCTAAGGTGAAAACTGTCGTTCATCGACTCGTGCTGAGGAATTTGAACTATCTTCTTGAAGAAGATTATCATTTACTGACTCCGCTGGGGATTTGTTGAAGCATCTTCCTGGGAGAAAACTTGTCGCTTGTTAACTTTGTCGGGGAATCAGAGTCATTTTCCTGATGAAAACTGTCATCCATTAACTCCGCTGGGGATTTATCCAACGACTTTGTGAGGAATGACAAATGCGAAACAAACTATCTTATCGAGTGTCGCTTTACGGGAGAATCTCAGCTGGGGAACTCCAAAAGTGAACAAACTATCTCTTTAAAGGAGACTGCCATTTGTTGACTTGCTCGGGGAGATCCTTGTGTAAGAACTGTCGTCTTGAAGAAGAAAGTTCCTCCACAACTCGCAGGGGAAACTCGAGTACATGCCTCAGTGACTTGGGCATTAAAATGATCAAAGCCCAACTAGACTATGCTGACTATGCAATTATGATGTGATGTATGATAATATTATGATAATTATAAAATGTAAAGTGAATGTGAATAGAATTGTCGCGGATGTGAAATCTTATGATACGACTTGAATTTTGTGACAATTAGAAGATGTCTTCTTCTTGAAATGCACTCCATTGGGGATATCTGGTTATCAATTGCCCATTGTTTGGAAGTGAGTGACATGATTTAAAGTGAAGATCCGTCAACGGGAGATGTTCGCAAAGCGATCTCATGGGGAAATCTGGGTTCCCGGAGTCTCAACCGTTCTCGGAGCAACTGTTTGCATTCTTCCTATTGTTTGTAAACGTTAGAAAGAAATTTCACCTTTATTTTGGTAAATAAATTCATTTTTTTTTATGAAAACATTTGTTTCAAGAAAATGACTGTTTAAACTTAAAATGCATTTCAAGAAACTGAATAAGACTCGATTGCAAAGAAAAGGCACAAGGCTCAAATTATTATTTATGAAATGGTAACCAGCCAAATGCTTGATTCCATGGAGTATTTACAAAGTTGGAAACTGGTAATTTTCGGGAAAAAGGCTACGATGAAACGTGACGACCGTTATCTTTCCCTTCCACTCTGAATTGCGCTGCATGCGTGCTTCGTAGAAGATGACCTACTGACGATGAATACTCCGCTATGGATTTCGAATGATCAAGTTTGTCCTGGACACAGTTACTTGCCATATATCCCTAACTTTTGCATAAACTACCCCTTTCGGGTTTTAAGTCTACCGGGATTGATTATTATATTTTTTTTATGTCTCTAACTTTTGCCTGAATCGCCCTTTCGGGTTTTCGATTCACCGAGACGCTCTTTTTTGCCTAAGCCACTCTTTGCGAGTTTTCAACTTAGCGAGCTGTTCTTTTATTTATTTAGGCGAAGTATTTCTTGACTGCATCGACGTTCACAGGACGGGTGAATTCTTCTCCATCCATAGTCGTGAGTATTAAGGCTCCTCCTGAGAAAGCTCTCTTGACCACGTATGGGCCGTCATAATTGGGAGTCCATTTCCCTCTCGAATCTGTGAGAAAAGATTGAATCTTTTTTAGTACAAGGTCGCCTTCTTTGATTGTGCGAGGCCGAACCTTTTTGTCGAAAGCTTTCTTCATTCTTTGTTGATATAGCTGTCCGTGGCATAAAGCTGTCATGCGCTTTTCTTCGATTAAGTTCAATTCATCGAATCTGCTTTGACACCACTCGGCTTCTGTTAATTTTGCCTCCATCAAGACTCTCATTGACGGGATCTCAACCTCTATGGGTAGGACTGCCTCCATGCCATATACAAGGGAGAAAGGAGTTACCCCAGTCGAAGTACGTACAGATGTACGGTAACCATGAAGAGCAAACGGGAGCATTTCATGCCAATCTTTGTAAGTGATGACCATCTTCTGAATGATTTTCTTGATATTTTTGTTAGCTGCTTCTACAGCTCCATTCATCTTTGGTCTGTAGGGAGATGAATTGTGATGCTCAATCTTGAATTCTTCACAAAGTTCCTTCATCATTTTGTTATTCAAATTTGACCCATTGTTAGTGATTATCCTACTAGGAATGCCGTAGCGACAGATGATGTGATTCTTGATAAACCTGACAACAACTTGTCTTGTAACGTTTGCATATGAAGCTGCTTCAACCCACTTGGTGAAATAGTCTATGGCTACCAAGATGAAGCGATGTCCGTTGGGGAAGAGAGTATGTTGAGAAGAGATGGTGGCACATGAATCCTATCAGCGTAGATCTGGCATTTGTGACACCTCTTTGCATACTGGTAGCAATCTGACTCCATCGTCAGCCAATAATACCATGCTCTCAGTATTTTCCTTGTCATGGTGTGTCCATTGGTGTGAGTACCAAAGGAACCTTCATGTATTTCTCTCATGAGTATCTCTGCTTCTTTCTTGTCAACGCATCTGAGCAAAACCATGTCGAAATTTCTCTTGTACAGAACATCTTCATTCAGGAAGAATCTGCCAGCTAACTTTCTCAAAGTCTTTCTATCTTTCTTTGATGCCCCAAGAGGGTACTCTTGTCTTTGAAGAAAGTTTTTGATGTCGTGATACCACGGTTGGTCATCGATGATTGCTTCTACTGTGAGAACATGAGCAGGCCTATCCAGGCGCATAACATCGATCCGAGGAGTGTCATTCCAATGATTTATCCTAATCATGGAAGAGAGTGTGGCTAATGCATCAGCCAAGTTATTTTCTTCACGAGGATTGTGATGAAAATCTACCCTGTCGAAGAATGGTAACAATCTTCTCGCGTAATCTTTGTAAGGGATTAGCCCAGGCTGGCCTGTTTCCCACTCTCCTTTGATTTGATTGATGACCAAAGCAGAATCTCCGTATACATCTAAGTGTTTGATTCTTAGATCCACGGCTTCTTCGAGACCCATGATGCAAGCTTCATATTCGGCCTCATTGTTTGTGCATTTGAAAGTTAATCTGGCGGTAAATGGAATATGGGTACCCTGAGGTGTAACAATGATTGCCCCAATCCCTCGTCCATAAGCATTGACAGCTCCGTCAAAGATCAAGCCCCACTAGGATCCTATCTCAGGTCCTTCGTCTGGTAGTGGCTCGTCGTAGTCTTTCATCTTGAGGTACATGACGTCCTCGTCTGGAAAGTCAAAACTGGTTGATTCACGACCATTGAGTGGATGGTGAGACAGGTGCTCAGCTAGGATGCTTCCTTTCACGGCTTTCTGTGCGTGATACTCAATGTCATATTCTGATAGCAACATCTGCCAACGGGCAATTCTCCCAGTCAAAGCAGGCTTCTCAAAGATGTACTTGATTGGATCCATATGGGAGATCAAACAAGTAGTATGTCGAATCATGTACTGGCGGAGACGCTTGGCAGCCCAGGCCAAAGCACAACAGGTCTTCTCAAGCATGGAGTAGCGGGACTCACAATCAGTGAATTTCTTGCTTAGGTAGTAGATGGCATGCTCTTTTCTCTTTGTCTCGTCTTGCTGTCCAAGGACACATCCCATGGAATCTTCTAAGACGGTTAAGTACATTATCAAAGGTCTTCCTTCCACTGGAGGAGACAAGATGGGTGGTTCGAGCAGATATTCCTTAATGCTGTCGAACGCTTTCTGACAATCGTCTGTCCAGACGCAACTCTGATTTTTCCGTAGAAGTTTGAAAATTGGAGCACAAGTTGCTGTCATGAGATATATGAATCTCGAGATGTAATTCAGACGTCCAAGAAATCCTCTAACTTGTTTCTCGGTTCTGGGTGAAGGCATTTCTTGAATTGCCTTGACTTTGTTTGGATCTACTTCAATTCCTCGTTTGCTGACGATGAAACCAAGGAGTTTTCCTGAGTAGACACCAAAGGTACACTTGTTGGGATTCAGGCGAAGCTGAAACTTCCGTAAGCGTTGAAATAACTTTGTCAGATTCTGTATATGATCTTCCTCATTCTTTGATTTAGCAATCATGTCATCCACGTAAACTTCCACTTCCTTATGCATCATGTCATGGAAAAATGTAGTCATGGCTCTTTGATATGTTGCCCCTGCGTTCTTTAGTCCAAAAGGCATAACACGGTAGCAGAACGTTCCCCAGGGGGTGATGAAAGCTGTTTTCTCCATGTCTTCAGGTGCCATCTTGATTTGGTTGTATCCTGAAAATCCATCCATGAATGAGAAAACTTTAGATTTTGCTGTACTGTCAACCAACATATCAATATGTGGTAAAGGAAAGTCATCCTTAGGGCTAGCTTTGTTCAAATCTTTGTAGTCGACGCACATGCGGACTTTTCCGTCTTTCTTAGGAACGGGAACAATGTTAGCTAACCACTGAGGGTATTCTGAAGTGACGAGGAAACCAGCGTTGATTTGCTTTTGAACTTCCTCTTTGATTTTCATGGCCATCTCCGGATGAGTTCTTCTCGATTTTTGCTTGACCGGAGGACATTCTGGCTTCAACGGTAAGTGATGCTCCACTATACTAGTATCCAACCCTGGCATATCCTGATAAGACCAAGCGAAGACATCTGAAAATTCTCTGAGCAGCTGTATCAAACTCTCTCTGATCTCTGAACTGAGTGAAGCTCCAATCTTAACCTCTTTTCTGTTTCCATCAGAACCAAGGTTAATGATCTCTAGAGGCTCATTGTATGGCTGAATGGCCTCTTCCTTTTGTTGAAGTAACCGTGAAATTTCCTTTGATATTTCTTCGTCTTCTTCTTCCTCTGCCTCGAATACAGGAAACCCAAAGCTTGGAGAAGTCATACGGTCGCACGTTTCAACGGGGTATTTTATGATTAATCTGCATATGTGTGATAAGTTTTATTTAGACAATGAGGGAAGACTTGGTGTATGCAGTTAATAGAATTTTTGATGTTTTTTAAGGGTGTTTTTTAGGATTACCAATTTCCGAAAAAAGAAAAGGAAAAACTAACGAAGGAACAAAATGACCTTTTTATTTATTGACAGTCATTTCTTGAAACAAAGACCCTATAAAACAAAACTCTATTGCTTTGGGCGAAACAAAGAGGGACATTTTCCTAAGAAATAGTAAAATGCAAAGCCCTATGAAACATCTCTTCACCCTGGGCTATGGTGAGAGGACAAAATAACGGTGAAAGTTCCTACTTAGGAGTGCGAACAACAGTTGAAACTTCAACAACTGTCCAATAGTGGCGAACCCCATTGTGCACTAAGTAATCTGGAACCTTAGGCTTAAGCTGGCCTGTGGTAGGTCTTGATTTACCAACCACTGTCTTTGCAACACTCAGACGATCTTCTTCTACTTCAGCAGACTGAGCGGTGTGAACATACCCATTTCCAAGTGGAGTACGTCGGTTTTTCTTTTGAGGAAACTTCCAATCTTCTGAATGGAGAGACTCGTTGTCGGAGACACTTTCGAGATCATCCTCTTCTGTATTTTGGTCTTGCTCTTCTCCCAAGATGGCATTGACTAGATATGTGAACTCTAAATCCGTAGCCTCGGAAGGTGACTTAGGGATATAATCCTCAATGATGACTTCACCAGATGCTGATGATGAATAGCAAGGGTTATATATCTCTTTTGGCTGAGAGAGGTACTCATAATCAATGTTCCATCCAGTTGGAACAATATCTTTAAGAGAGATTCTTGAACTTTCAGGAGCGGAGTATTTCACCATGTAATCGAATTTTCCGCTTGGTTCTCCTAATGTATCCCAAGTTTCTTCGGGGATAGGAGGAACTTCTTCTGATGAACCATGACTTCTGGTGGTGATGCTGTTAGTAACTTCGTCACTGCTTGGTTGAGTCTTCCTGGAATAGTCTTTGATGATGTTGAAAAGAATCCAACTCCTGTTCTGTTCTTGTTGTTGGTAGGAATATTAATGTGCCCCCAACCACTGGTAGTGCCATCCTTGACAACTTGGATTGCATCTTTGTAGGAAGAAATAGACGCTGCTTTCTCTTTTCCTTTTTCCTTGTCCAAGGAAAGCGCTTGGAATTTGGTTCCAATGACTTCTTTTGGTTCTATGTCGGAGAATGATGACAGGTTGCTGACGATCAAAGCTCGTTCTCCACATACGGTTACCAATTTGTCATTTCTAATGAACTTCAGTTTCTGATGAAGTGTTGAAGTAATTGTGTAACACCCCAATTCTACCCAGGCATATAGGTACAAATATCAGAGTATAAAAATTAAATTCATAAAAACAATTAGGGCGTTACACTTAAGTAACCACATAACCAAACATAACATACTCGCAAAGGATGCGTAACACAAATAATCAAGAGGACGGATACACATAAACACCTGAATGTATTCATACTTGTATAAATGTATCGGTAAACAAAATATCCACAACATCCTTCCAAAATACATCGCATGAGAAGGTATCCAAAATACATAATACGAATACATAAAAAGGATCAAATATACATCAAAAGGATCCTATAAGCATTATCTACAAAATAAGTTATCGATCCCCCCCCCCTTAGGTGTTACGTATCACGAGCGGACGACACCAAAACGGACGACTACAAAGAGAGCACCTACACTTGCGGATCACCTGCACATTACCCACGAGTAGGTAACATTAAGGCAGAAGGGTGAGAATACAATTCATAATGAAAGCATGATCAATATAGTAATTCCAACAATATCATTAAGAGTCATATAACAAGATAATCCAATAAGTCAACCACAATCAATATATAAATAATGCGGTACATAGATGATAACATAAATTATAAAGACCGAAGATGATGAATGAGACTCGACTATGCATATGCATGTGGTACCAAATCCGGAGTAAAACTCCTCCTTGTCATTATGACAAATACACCTTGCCGAGCATTATGCTGGGACTTCTTTCCCTAAGGAAAATACACCTTTGTCGAGCAGTAAGCTACGACTAACCGTCATCGAGCATCTAGCCCCCACTGATGACCTCTTGCCACTCGGGCAAATACACCTTTTTACCGAGCATTAAGCTCCCACTGGTAATAATTGCCAATTCAGGCCACCTGTTAATAGCATTCCGCCATTAACGTAATGAAATGTCATGCTGTGCATACAAACGACTCAATTACCTAACAACAACAACAACAATATAACTCGGTCACATATCTACATCACACCGGTTATATTATTCTATACGGATACATCATCAAAATTGCCACTCAGGCGTTCATATTCACACAGCACACGTATACCGTCAAAACATACTTGATTAGCAAATATCATTTCACAAAATACATTTATGAAAAATCATTCAACCACCAACACACTCCTCTTTATCATAAAGCATACTCAAGGGTTCTCATAATACTTCAAACGGCGCGTAGAAACGACCTACGGTTCAAAAGATACAACAAAACAAAGTTTGGAAAAACAAAATTCCACACAGTCCGCTTGAGCTCCGCTCAGCGGACCCAGACAGAGAATTCACCAAACGAAAATACAGAACCTCCGCTCAGCGGACCCAGACAGAGATTCCTGCAAAAGAACCTCCGCTCAGCGGACCCCCTCCGCTCAGCGGACCTGCGTAAACCCAGAAAAACCAGTTCTGCAACAGACCGTCTCAGCCCCCTCTAAACCATTCAAAACCCATTTAAACCTTCATCCCAACACCAATACAACACAAACATGCTATATATACACCTAATCCATGATTATCATATGGTTGGATCATCACATATCATCTTTGACCTAAATTTCTTCATAAGCAAGAAAACATGGAGAAATGAAAAACAAACATGATCCATGGGAATATCTATCATCATAGTACACATACACACCACAAAATCAAGTTTATATCTTCAAAACTCACAAAACACACAATTTGCCATTGTTGAACAAGCTTGGAAAAGAGTAAGAACAAGAACAAAACACACAAAACTACAAGAACCATACAATCAAGATAAACTATATTCATCCCCCTTACCTTGGTTGGATTCTTGGCTCTAGCTTGGTTTGGATTCTACAACTCTCTTCTTCTCTTTGTTTTTCTCTTCTTTCTCTTCTCTTCCCCAAGTTCTCTTTCTTTCTTACTATCTCAAAATATCTCTTTTTCTCTCTTTATCAAAATATCTCTTTCTATTTCTCTACTTCTCATTTTCCCCCACTCAACTTTCATAAATTCTAATTTTGGCCCAAATGTCACTAAACCTTAATTCTAACCAATTAACACCCAAAACATAATAATTACACACATAGAAAGTAATAAGTAAAATATTAACATAATTAATATTTACCGACTGACTCGATTCGAAAACGGTAAAATTAAGAAAATGTAGCAAACATCACAATTAATCAGAAAAACACATTTATGGGCGTTACAACCCTCCCCCACTTAAAAGATTTTCGTCCTCGAAAATAAGATTACCTGCTATAAACAACTCAGGATAGGAATCTCGCATCTTGCTCTCCAACTCCCAGGTCAAACTCTCACCTGCCGCACTTAACCATACGACTTTCACCAAGGCGATCTCCTTGCCTCGCTGAGTCTTAGTCTCACGACCTTCAATACGCACTGGTATCGTCTCAACCGTCAGGTTCTCACGCACTTGCACATCATCCATCTGAATCACATGGGACGGATCCGCAATGTATCTCCTCAACTGAGACACATGGAATACATCGTGCAGATTAGAAAGACTTGGCGGTAACGCCACCCGATACGCAACTTTGCCAACTCGCTCCGATATCTGATAAGGACCAATAAAACGCGGAGTAAGCTTCCTCGATTTCAAAGCTCGTCCAACACCAGTCATAGGTGTAACTCTTAAGAATACATGATCACCGGCTTGGAATTCCAAATCTTTCCTTCGCTTGTCATGATAACTCTTTTGCCTACTCTGTGAACTTCTCATCTTCTCACGAATAAATTTCACCTTCTCTGTAGTCTCTCTTACTATTTCAGGTCCGAGTACCACACTCTCGCCCGATTCAAACCAACACAGTGGAGTTCTACACTTACGACCATATAGCGCTTCAAAAGGTGCCATTCCGATACTAGAATGAAAACTGTTATTGTAAGTGAATTCTATCAACGGAAGATAAGTATCCCACGAACCTCCCTTCTCTAGAACACAAGCCCTCAACAAGTCTTCTAACGATTGAATAGTCCTTTCGGTCTGACCGTCTGTCTGAGGATGATAAGCCGAACTCAACCTCAACTTAGAACCTAGAGCCTCTTGCAAACCTTTCCAAAAATCTGATGTGAACCTTGGATCTCTATCCGACACAATACTCAACGGTATACCATGTAGTTTCACAATCACCTTGATATAAATCTCAGCCAACTTCGCAACTGGAAAAGTGATGTTAATAGGAATAAAGTGAGCAGACTTTGTCAACCTATCAACAATCACCCAAACCGCATCGAAACCTCTCACAGTATTTGGTAAACTCGTCACAAAGTCCATAGAAATACTATCCCATTTCCACTCTGGAATATCCAACGGTTGCAACAACCCTGCAGGACGCTGATGCTCCACTTTTGACTTCTGACATACCAAACACGCATACACAAACTGAGCCACATCCCTTTTTAAACCAGACCACCAAAAGATCTTCTTCAAATCCTGATACATCTTATTGGCTCCCGGATGAATACTCAAACTGCTTCTGTGACCTTCCTCTAAAATCATCTTTTTCAGCTCGGAATCATCAGGTACACAAATTCGACCACGAAATTTCAAAACACCCTGACCATCCACTCTGAAGTCGCCATCATCACTTTGATTTGCCACCATAAACAAATCAACAAGTTTCACATCCATTTTCTGTCTCTCACTAACAGTTGACAGAAAATCATTCGTCACTTTCAACATACCCAACTTCACACTATCTGGTGTCAATTCACATACCAAACTAAGATCACGAAACTGCTCCAAAAGTTCCCACTCCTCCGCCATCATAGCGGACATATGCAAAGATTTCCGACTCAAAGCATCGGCAACCACATTAGCTTTACCAGGATGGTAATTCAAGCTAAAGTCATAGTCCTTCAAGAATTCCAACCACCTACGTTGTCTCATGTTCACCTCTTTCTGATCAAATAAGTATTTCAAACTCTTATGATCACTAAAGACCTCGAACCTTGCACCGTAGAGATAATGCCTCCAAATCTTTAATGCAAAAACCACCGCAGCTAACTCTAAATCATGGGTGGGATAATTCTTCTCATGAATCCTTAACTGCCTCGAAGCGTAAGCCACCACCTTACCTTCCTGCATCAAAACACCACCTAACCCCATATGCGATGCATCACAATACACCACAAACGGTTCCTCAGGATCAGGTAAAACCAAAACCGGAGCTGAAGTCAACCTCCTCTTCAACTCTTCAAAATTCCTTTCACAAACTATGTCCCAAATAAACGCCTTACCCTTGCAAGTAAGCTGAGTTAACGGAAGTGCCAACTTCAAAAAAGCCTTCGATGAATCTTCGATAATAACCTGCCAAACCTAAAAAGCTTCTGATCTCAGTAACCGATCTCGGAACCTCCCATTGTAGCACTGCATCTACTTTGGATGGATCCACTGCAATCCCGCTACCTGAAATCACATGACCAAGAAAACTCACCGCTGATAACCAGAACTCGCACTTGGATAACTTAGCATACAACTGCTTCTCCTTCAAAACCTGTAGCACAACACGCAAATGCTCCTCATGCTCTTCCGGAGACTTAGAATAAATCAAGATGTCATCTATGAAGACCACAACAAACTAATCCAACTGATCATGGAATATGCGATTCATATACTCCATAAACACACCAGGTGCATTAGAAACTCCGAACGGCATCACCAAAAACTCATAATGCCCGTACCGAGTCCTAAACGCAGTCTTCTGAATATCTTCTTCCTTCACCCGAATCTGATGGTAACCAGATCTTAAATCAATCTTGCTAAACACACTGGCTCCCACCAACTGATCCATCAAGTCGTCAATCCTAGGAAGCGGATACTTATTCTTAATCATCACCTTGTTCAACTGGCGATAATCAATACACAACCTCATGCTTCCATCCTTCTTCTTTACCAACAAAACTGGAGCTCCCCATGGTGAAACACTAGGCCTCACAAAATGTTTTGCTAGCAACTCTTCCAATTGTTTCTTTAATTCCACTAACTCTGATGCCGACATTCTATACGGCGCCATAGAAACAGGCCTCGTACCAGGAACTAGATCTATGGAAAACTCCACCTCTCTCCTTGGCGGCACATCAGAAAAGTCTTCAGGAAACACTTCGCGAAATTCTCGCACTACTGGAAAATCCTCAACTGCAGCTCGACTCTCCACAGTCAACGATGCAAACACACCAAACAATTGTGCCCCATCTTCTAACAGTCGATTCAACTCCTTGGTAGACAAGACATCAAATTCCACATCCTTCTCAAGAAATGGAAACCTCACCAACTTATGGTAACAATCGATATGGACACGATTATTTATCAACCAATCCATTCCCAGAACCACGTCTAACTCGCTCATCGGCAAACAAATCAAATCAACAGTAAAGTCCTTACCGAAGATTGATACCGGACAATTCTTACAAACTAGAGAAGTAATCACCGACCCCATTGCTGGTAAATCGATAACCATCTCACCACCCAATTCAGATAGAACAAGACCTAATCTTTTAACACAATCATCGGCTATAAAACAATGCGAAGCACCCGTATCAATAATAGCAATTAAAGGAATGCCATTAATAAAACAAGTACCTCTGATCAGTCGATCACCCTTGTCCGTCTGAGTTCCAGCCAAAGCAAACACTTTCCCACCAGCTTGAACTTTCTTCTTCTGACATTGACCGCTCATGTGTCCTTCTTCACCACAATTAAAACACACAACTCCTTTGGATGCACAGTCGGATGACACATGTCCTACCCTTCCACACTTGAAACATTTCTTTGCGTCACTAAAGCAGACATTACTTTTGTGGCTAGGTTTACCACACTTAAAACACACAATCTTAGCAGGAGCATCTCCCCCACTAAACCTTGGTCCATAATTCATCTTTTGCTTACCCTTCCCTCCATCATACGGCGTCCCACGATTCTGCGGACCTTTGTTCCTCTTTTCATTAATCACCTTATGATGAGCATTATTATCCTCATCATAAATCCTACAGCTGTCCACCAAATCTGGAAACACCCGAATCTTCTGATACCCCACCGCCTTCTTGATATCAGAACGTAACCCATTCTGGAACTTAATGCACTTAGAAAATTCTGCTCCCTCACCAACAAAGTGCGGGTAGAATTTCACAAGTTCATTAAACTTGGCCGCATATTCAGACACGGACATGCTGCCTTGAACCAAAGCCAGAAACTCAGTCTCTTTCTTTCCACGGACATCCTCCGGGTAATACTTCCTCAAAAACTCCCTCTTGAACACCTTCCAGGAAATCTCTTCACCGGTTGCTTCTAACCTTGCCAAAGTCTCCAGCCACCAATCAATTAGCCTCCACAGCTAACTGATGAGTGCCATACCTGACTTTCTGCTCTTGCGTGCAATCCATCACACGGAAGATCCTCTCCATCTCCTTCATCCAAGTCAAGGCTCCCTCGGGGTCATGCGTTCCCTTAAACACAGGAGGATTCTCCCTCTGGAAAGTCGCTAGACTCCGAGACCTTGTATTCTCATCCGTATGCATAGCTTCAGCCATAGCTTGCAATGCAGCAGCAATAGCAGCGTCGTTACGTCTAGCCATCTCTAAACTTCACAATAACACCAAGAGAAGTAAGCCCAAAAAAAAATAACACAAGAATTGTTAGACCAAACGACACGACACTTGGTCGGACAAGACCGACCCGCTCTGATACCACTAATGTAACACCCCAATTCTACCCAGGCATATAGGTACAAATATCAGAGTATAAAAATTAAATTCAGAAAAACAATTAGGGCGTTACACTTAAGTAACCACATAACCAAACATAACATACTCGCAAAGGATGCGTAACACAAATAATCAAGAGGACGGATACACATAAACACCTGAATGTATTCATACTTGTATAAATGTATCGGTAAACAAAATATCCACAACATCCTTCCAAAATACATCGCATGAGAAGGTATCCAAAATACATAATACGAATACATAAAAATGATCAAATATACATCAAAAGGATCCTATAAGCATTATCTACAAAATAAGTGTTCGATCCCCCCCCCCCTTAGGTGTTACGTATCACGAGCGGACGACACCAAAACGGACGACTACAAAGAGAGCACCTACACTTGCGGATCACCTGCACATTACCCACGAGTAGGTAACATTAAGGCAGAAGGGTGAGAATACAATTCATAATGAAAGCATGATCAATATAGTAATTCCAACAATATCATTAAGAGTCATATAACAAGATAATCCAATAAGTCAACCACAATCAATATATAAATAATGCGGTACATGGATGATAACATAAATTATAAAGACCGAAGATGATGAATGAGACTCGACTATGCGTATGCATGTGGTACCAAATCCGGAGTAAAACTCCTCCTTGTCATTATGACAAATACACCTTGCCGAGCATTATGCTGGGACTTCTTTCCCTAAGGAAAATACACCTTTGTCGAGCAGTAAGCTACGACTAACCGTCATCGAGCATCTAGCCCCCACTGATGACCTCTTGCCACTCGGGCAAATACACCTTTTTACCGAGCATTAAGCTCCCACTGGTAATAATTGCTAATTCAGGCCACCTGTTAATAGCATTCCGCCATTAACATAATGAAATGTCATGCTGTGCATACAAACGACTCAATTACCTAACAACAACAACAACAATATAACTCGGTCACATATCTACATCACACCGGTTATATTATTCTATACGGATACATCATCAAAATTGCCACTCAGGCGTTCATATTCACACAGCACACGTATACCGTCAAAACATACTTGATTAGCAAATATCATTTCACAAAATACATTTATGAAAAATCATTCAACCACCAACACACTCCTCTTTATCATAAAGCATACTCAAGGGTTCTCATAATACTTCAAACGGCGCGTAGAAACGACCTACGGTTCAAAAGATACAACAAAACAAAGTTTGGAAAAACAAAATTCCACACAGTCCGCTTGAGCTCCGCTCAGCGGACCCAGACAGAGAATTCACCAAACGAAAATACAGAACCTCCGCTCAGCGGACCCAGACAGAGATTCCTGCAAAAGAACCTCCGCTCAGCGGACCCCCTCCGCTCAGCGGACCTGCGTAAACCCAGAAAAACCAGTTCTGCAACAGACCGTCTCAGCCCCCTCTAAACCATTCAAAACCCATTTAAACCTTCATCCCAACACCAATACAACACAAACATGCTATATATACACCTAATCCATGATTATCATATGGTTGGATCATCACATATCATCTTTGACCTAAATTTCTTCATAAGCAAGAAAACATGGAGAAATGAAAAACAAACATGATCCATGGGAATATCTATCATCATAGTACACATACACACCACAAAATCAAGTTTATATCTTCAAAACTCACAAAACACACAATTTGCCATTGTTGAAAAAGCTTGGAAAAGAGTAAGAACAAGAACAAAACACACAAAACTACAAGAACCATACAATCAAGATAAACTATATTCATCCCCCTTACCTTGGTTGGATTCTTGGCTCTAGCTTGGTTTGGATTCTACAACTCTCTTCTTCTCTTTGTTTTTCTCTTCTTTCTCTTCTCTTCCCCAAGTTCTCTTTCTTTCTTACTATCTCAAAATATCTCTTTTTCTCTCTTTATCAAAATATCTCTTTCTATTTCTCTACTTCTCATTTTCCCCCACTCAACTTTCATAAATTCTAATTTTGGCCCAAATGTCACTAAACCTTAATTCTAACCAATTAACACCCAAAACATAGTAATTACACACATAGAAAGTAATAAGTAAAATATTAACATAATTAATATTTACCGACTGACTCGATTCGAAAACGGTAAAATTAGGAAAATGTAGCAAACATCACAATTAATCAGAAAAACACATTTATGGGCGTTACAAATTGCCCCAGCCTCATGAATCCATGGGCGACCTAGCAAACAACTGTATTGTGCAGGGATATCCATAACTTGGAAAGTGATTTTGAACGTCTGAGGTCCAATAGTTATGGGAAGTTCAACTTCTCCAAAAACTGACTTCCTTGATCCATCAAATGCTTTGACGATGACGTGACTATCCCTTAACGGGTAATCTTTGAAAGATAATCTTGATAATGTTGATTTAGGCATGACGTTAAGAGAGGATCCGTTGTCTATTAGGACTCCCGTGAGTACATCACCCATGCAGCCAACTGAGATGTGAAGTGGAAGGTTATGGTCCACTCCTTCTTCAGGAAGATCTTCGTCACAGAAACTTAGGTTAGTTCCTGCAAAAATGTTGGCAATGATACTGTTGAATTGTCCTACAGTAACACTTGGTTCTACAAAAGCTTGTTCCAAAACTTTCTGTAGAGCTTCCCTATGAGCCTCAGAACTCAATAGTAGGGAGAGAACAGATATCCTAGACAGAGTATGTAGAAGCTGATCTACAATGTTGTATTCACTCCTCTGGATTAATTTCAAGATCTCATCATTTTCTTTCGCTTGAACAGCATTGGTCGGATGATTGTCTTGCCTATGTGGGGCTTCTTCCGAAGGCTTTTCCATATTTTCTGTTGCTTTGTTGAAGACTCGTCCACTTCTAGTGACTCAACTAACATCAGCAATGTTGACAACAGATGGTAATGGTATTTCCTTACCATTTTCAAGGAATGTAGCATTGTACTTGTATGGTATAGCCTTGCTGGACTCATACGGTACAAGACCTGGTAAGTAGATGACTAACGGAGCAATTGCTGTCTTCTTGCTGTCATACTTGACTTGCATTGGTTCAACTTGATTAATTTGAGGAGATACTGTAAAGACTTCGTCATCTTCTCTGTTGGAAAGAACTGTAATGGTATTTTCATCCATCAGTTTCTGAATATCGTTGCGAACTCCCAAACATCCTCGTGAATTTCTTCGACAGATTCTGCATCTACTTTAAGGATGGAAATCCGTTCCAAAGTAGGCAAGTCCATTTAAAGTCTTATGGAACCTGACTAGCGATCATTCGAGATCTTCAACTTTGTAGATTTTATATTCTCCTGGACATCCTTGAACCATGTTGACGTCGTGCTCAGTTTTGACTCGAATGTGTTGAATCCATCCTAAGTCCATTTGTTCTTGTAATGCAGCTTGAACTACAACACATCCTTGATTATTCTTTGGACAAATTTCGCATGTGAAGTAGTTGTGAGGTGGTACATGACTATATCCTGCTTGTCTAGCGTGCATTTTGACGAGATTTTCCCCTATCTGACGAATGTCGTAGATTTAAATGACATTGGGGTGTTGATCTATCAGATTCAATGAAGCTTCTTTGTGCTGCGGTAGAGGATTTGCCTGGACATTAGGATTAGTATCTTTGAAGGATAGCATTCCGCTCTTTACTAATCTTTGGACGTCGGCCTTGAAACTGAAACATCTCTCAATGTTGTGACCTAGTGCCCCTTGATGATAGGGACAAGATTGATCAGCCTTGAACCAAGATGATGATTCGTTTACAGGATTTGAAGGGCTCTTTGTCTGAATGAGTCCTTTCGCCAGAAGTGTTGGGAATAAATCCGTATATGGCATTGGTATGGGATCAAAGGCAGGATACCTTGGAATCCGATTATTGTTGAAATTTGGAGGTCGAACCTGCTGTTGAGGTTGCTGCGACCTTTGAAATGGTTGTTGCGAAACCTGAGGTTGATAAGCTGGCGCTGAGTTAACAACCGGAGTTACTGTAGCAACCTGAGGTGAAAACTTCTTCTTTGCTTTGTGCAAGACATTGCTGACATCTTGATCCTTTTTCTTCTGGAAAGAACTTCCATATTTCCTTGGACCAATAGAAGATTCTGGTTCTTTGTTCAAGCGTCCTTCTCGAACTACTTCTTCTAAGCGTAACCCATGTTTACCATCTCGGTAAAATCACTTGGTGCACTTGCAACCATTCGTCCGTAGTAAAACAGACTCAAAGTTTTGAGATAGATTTTTGTCATTTATTTCTCTTCAAGTGGTGGACAAATTTGAGCAGCAACTTCAATCCATCTCTGAGCGTATTCCTTGAAGCTTTCTCTATCATTTTGAGCCATGGCCCGGAGTTGATCTCTGTCGGGAGCCATATCCAGATTGTACTTATACTGTTTGACGAAGGCCTCTCCGAGGTCTCGAAAAGTACGAATCTCTGAACTGTCCAAGTTCATGTACCATTTGAGTGCAGCACCAGTCAGGCTGTCTTGAAAATAATGAATGAGCAATTGTTGATTATCAGTCTGAGTTGACATTCTTCGAGCGTACATCACGAGATGACTTTGTGGGCATGAATTCCCTTTGTACTTCTCAAACTCTGGTACTTTGAATTTGTGAGGAGTCTTAACATTTGGAACCAGACAGAGGTCTGCAGCATTCTTTCCAAATAGATCTTGTCCTCGGAGAGTCTTGAGTTCCTTCTACATTTGCAGAAACTGTTCCGGGAACTCGTCCAATCTTTCATACACGCCAGCGTCCTCACTGGGAGCGTGATGATATACTTGTCCTCCCGGTGGAGGAAAAGTATGCAAAATAGGTCGTGGAGAAGCCATGACAGCAGATCTTGGTATCTCAACATTCTGTTGTGTGAAACCCATTGCCGTTGCTCTCGGAACTTCAATTTCCAGAGGTTTGTAACCCTCCGGTGGACGCATATCCATGGTGACCCTTGGAACTTCAAAAGCTAGAGGTATGTACCCTTCTGGAGTAAAGTTATACGGCATGCCCCAAGGTCGATCGGGCGGCATGGTATATTGAGGAATAGGAGTAGAAACAATCTCGAAAACCATAGTCCTTTGCGGTTCTTCCGGCGTTGGTCGATTCTGCGCAACTACCAGGGCTTCTACCATACTATTGAGTCTTTCAACAGTACCCTTAAGAGTATTAATCTCTTCTCTGAGTTCTTCATTCTCTTCTTTAAAGTCTTCCATTCTTTTCTTGCGACTTGAACGAGTGTTGTATGGATGAGACAGCTTGAAAGTCTTGATTCACCTCCTTCTCCTCCTCTCTTTCTGGAGAAAGGAAAGTGACTATTAGATCCGCGACAATTCTTGTGTCAGTGCGTACGACTTAAAGCGATGCATGATATGTAATTAAGTTATTATTTTTCAAGGAAACACCATAATTACGTTGTGAAACATCAAACTTTTATTAATTAAGCGAAAACGCCGTTTTTTACACACTTTGAAAAAGGAAATACAGAGAAACTGAGAGAAAGGACTCTAAAACTTTGACGAAGAGCCGACTTCACGTTCTAAAATTTTCTTCTGTTTCTTGAGCTGAGCGTTCTCTGACGTGAGCTGATCTATGATCCAGAAAGCAGGAGGGATATGATGAGAAAGTGATGATTGTGTCACTTGTCGATCAAGTACTTCAAGTAACTCACCCTTCCTTCTTAGGATGTTCTGAATCTCAACATTTTCCGTGTTGACGATTCGGTACTTGTTCCTCCAAGCATTCCTTTCTTGGCATACCTTGTCTAATGGCGCTTGCAGTTTTTCAACATCGGTGGAGAAAAGGTATATTGGTTCCCTCAGGGGAATAGGTTCTTGATGTTGATATGGCATCCTGAGCTTTAATGCCCTGACGCGTACCCATTGAAGGTAAGGATCCAAAGAGATGCAAAGATGTTTTCCTAACAATCTTCCCCTTTTGTGTGAACAAGACGCCAGGCTTGGACAATTTCCTTCTTCAGCATGTTGCCATGATCGTCGATGTTCTTGAAGAACAGACCCTCCAATTGAATACTACTTGGAATATTTTTCATGGGATAGCCGTATTGACGACGGGCTAAAGCTGGATTGTAACTGATTCCTCCCTTAGTTCCAATAAGGGGTACGTTGGGATAACTTCCGCAACTGAAGATGATCTTGGTTTCGTCGTTGTCAGGACTACACCACTCAATGTCCGTATGAGTGAGGGACATGATTTTCTGTGACCAGTAAAGGCCATCCCTCATATTCCAGAAAGTGCTAGACTTTGGCAGGTGCGAGACGAACCATTCGTATAACAACAGTATGCAGCATGTGATTAATCCTCCTCGCTGCAGGTTTCTTGAATGGACAGAGTGATAATCATCCGCAAGCAAGGTTGGAACTGGATTTCCACTCAAAAAGATCTTAATTGCGTTGATGTCGACGAAATCGTTGATGTTAGGAAACAAAAACAATCCGTAGATAAGCAATGTTAAGATTTCTTCAAATGCGCTCATATCTTGGATGCTGACGAAGTACCGAGCTTGGTCTAACAAGAACTTGGAGGGTAATCCTTGAATTCCTCCTCTACTCACCATATGAGTTCTGATGTCGACCATATTCAAAGGAGTAGTTGTAGCAATGATAATGTCGTCAGGATTCTTTTCCAAACCGGAGTACGGATCTTGCGCGTACACGGGTATTTCAATCAGACGAGAGTACTCCTCTAATGTAGGCATGAGTTGATAATCTGGAAAGGTGAAGCAGTGATACGTTGGATCGTAAAACTGTACCAATGTGGGAAGGATCCCATCCACAATGTTGGTGCTGAGAAGAGGCAGAAGTTTTCCATACTTCTCCTTGAAAGCCTGGGGGTTGACCACCAGTTTTCCGAGCTTTTCCAATTCCTCGACCTTAGGAACTTTGAAGGTGTATTTCCTAGCTCTCTTTCTTTCGTAATCCATGATATAGATCCTTAAGTCCTTTCTCCGTTTCTCTCTTTCTATGAAGTTCAAAACGTTCGTTATTTAGTTTCCTTGAAAAACGACTCGACGAAGACTCTTTTTGGTTTTCATTATTATGAATGATGCATGAATGCATGAATGCACACAAGAGTTTTTAAACAAACATGGCGTGGAAGGGTATAGTGGTCATGAAGTCACAACGCAAACCTCGCCCCAATGGTAAACTAAGGATAAGGATTTTTGTACCTATAGAACGGGTTCTAGGGGTCTCAGAGTTTTTGCTCAACCTTAAAGATACGTTGACTGGTATCTATAAGAGAGTTTTCTCTGAGTGTAGTATCTGCGTGACAATTACTTCCGTAATCACCGCTCTACGTCCTAAAAAAAAGGCCTTAAGTGGGATTAATGTGTTTCTAGGTCCTCCTGGTACAAATCAGTCTCGGAATGCATTGGCGCAGTTAATCACAACCAGCCAGGCAAATCCCAAGAGTAGATTTGGAAACCAAGATTAGAGGGCCTTCACCGAGAAGACATCCTCCATCCTATCTTATGTTGCACTCAAATCCGGGTATAGGATTTCTCACCTCAAGGGGGAATCAAGCCCTTTCCCGATACTGAAAAAACAATATAAACAAATATAAATGCAGCAAACACATGATATGACACAAAGGTTAGGCAGGACCTCTCTTGTTTGAGGGGGAATTTGGCATCCCTAATTCCTCATTGGGGCTGGACCAACAACAGGTCAACCATTGGTTTGGATGAAAAACCAAGGTTTTTAACACTTATATCCCCAGCAGAGTCGCCATTTTTCTGTGGTGTCGTTTTTTTTACCTCCCCGTTTCACTTGGGAGGACGGCACACTAGACCCTTCACGCGAAATTTTGAAGGAGAATGCGCCCGGGATGGGATGAATTTTGTTTCAGTTCTTCCTACGATATCACACGAACTTTCTTATTGTCCTACGAATAGGAAAGGGGAAAAAAGATCTCTACTAAACCCTAGGAGTTTGCTAAGTGTGGGGATTTCACCTAGACTAGAGATTCTAGAGTTCGGGGGGTCGGTTATACATAGGGAAGAGTTTAAGCACCCTACATATCCGTAGTACTCTACGGGAACCTTCTCTGTGTCATTGTGATTGTGTTTACTGCTAATGATTGGGAAAGTTTCTCCTTTGTGTTAGGAGAGAGAATTGAATTGATTTAAAAAAAGACAGACAGACAGACAGACAGAAAAACAAATTGACTATTTTTGGTATTTTATTAGCTCGCTGAGATTCCTTGTGAACCTCATGCCTACATATCCCTAGTGGAAGTTAGAGCTTAATGTAGTTCGGGGAACTAATTAGGGAAATTAATTATTTTTGGTGCCTTGCTTGAAGCTCAAGGTTGAAGCTTTGAATTAAATCTCTGTTTACAATAAAGAGACATGAAGTCATCTTTACAGAGAGGTATTTCTACTATTCCACCACAAACATTTTAAAAGAGTGACAGAATAACTGAATTCATTTCATTCAAGAGGGGGACCTTACTTGTGTATGTGCAAGTATACCGGTCAATTGTGTCTTGAATGAAAGAAAGGTGCTCATCCAAATTAGGGAAAGTTAATCACATGTCTGGGTTTTACTGCCAGCTCATGCCTTTCAAAATCCTAAATGGGAGACTTGACTGAAGTTAAAATGAAATGTGATATTTGTTTGTATGAATGTGGTAGAGTAGTAAAAATATCTCTCTATAGAGATAAGCTATGTCTATCTACTGTATAAAAGATTTGACTTTAACTGGCTTGCATGAGGCCCAAGCTTGAGGCTTTTTAATTGTTTTTATTGACTCTGGGAGATAACTCTACTGGGGGTTAATTTACAAGGAATTTGTGTTCTGTACAAAGCCCAGAATTGAGGCTGACTTTAGTTGGAAAGTGTTTATTGATGGATTTTATTTGGTGTTCTGTACAAAGCCTAGAATTGTGGCTGACTCTTTTTAGGGAGACTCTATTTGTGTGTGCCTTGTACAAAGCCCAAGGTTGTGGCTAACTGCTGAGGATAACTGAGTTTTTTAAGACTATGAATGACTCTATTTTGTGTGCCTTGTACAAAGCCCAAGGTTGTGGCTGACTCTTAGCTGAGGAAGTTATTAATTTGTGCCTTGTATGAAGCCCAAGGTTGTGGCTACTCTAGCTAGGGAAAGATTATTTTCTGCCTTGTACAAAGCCCAAGGTTGTGGCGGACTCTTAAAGAAACCGAGTATGGAAGACTCTATGGGGAAAAGATCCTAGAGATTAGGAATCTTTGACACAGGGAAAATATGGTTTATCTGCCTTGTACAAAGCCCAAGGTTATGGCTAACTTAAAAATGAAAGACTCACCGGGGGAGTTTTATTCTGCTAGAGGATTTAATAAACTAATTTATTTTTTATGTTTTTTGGAAGTTAACCCTTTCCAGGGATTTTGAATCAGCTGGAGAAATAATCTATTAAAAGACTGAACTTTTGAGACTGAACTTTTGGAGGCTAACCCTTTCCAGGGGTTTTGACCCTTTTTTGGGAATTTATCTTTTTGAAAGAATGAATCTTTGGATTTGAAGGAGTGATTTTGGAGGCTGACCCTTTCCAGGGGTTTTTGTTAAAATGAAAGAATGATGTGGAGGCTAACCCTTTCCAGGGGTTTTTGTTAAAATGAAGGAATGTGTGGAGGCTAACCCTTTCCAGGGGTTTTTGTTATGGCAGAAAGATTAACTAATGGAGACTTCTTGTTTTAAAGCCCAAGATTAAGGCTGACACTGGCTGAGGATAAGCAAATATGGATCCTAGACTCTGCTAAGGAAGATTAATGAAGATAAGGGTGACAGAGACTGTCCATGTCTCTCATTCCAAAAAGTGTACTCAATATGAGATTGAGACAAGCTTAGCTTGTTTAAAGTCTGGTTTAAAGAATGGAAGAAACTCACCAGGATAGGCTAAAAGGTAACTAAAGACCTGTTCCTATGTTTATAAGAAATCTGATGGGTCCTTGTATACAAGCTCAAGAGGAAGATGGAAATGCTTTTAAGAAGCCTGTGGGTCCTTGTACAAAGCCCAAGAGGAGGCTAATCGAGGATCATCGAGGGTCCTTGTTATAGCACAAGAGAAAGCTATGTGGTTTTGAACTTATTTTGGCTCTAAGCAAATGGGTAAGAGGTTTCACCGGGAATAATTCCTCTTTGGGTGGATGTGTCCTATTTTGGGTTCTAAGGCTTTTACCAAGATGTTTCACTGGGAATAATTCATCTTGGTGGTTTGAACTACAGATCTCTAATTAGGAAAGAGCCTTCACCGGGAAGACATTCTCAATCCTAGGTCATATTCCTATAATATATATATATGGTTTAACTGTCCTAGGGTTTACACTCAAACGTAGTTCTAAACAATATATAAACAGTTCTATATTTGACAGTAATTTAAATAAAGACTGTAAATTGAAAGCTTGTAAAGCCTAACCTGGATGGAGTGGAGGCCTTTGAAGAAGTATGTACAAAGCCTTACCAACAATTTTTGTTGTTTTGTTGATAACAGTTGAATATTTATTATAAACAGTTAAGGGTTTTGAAAACAGAAGAAGTGAAGATGGACAAAGGTCACATAGGTATCTGAAGAGTTTCACCGGGAATAATGCCCTTCAAGTACCAGAAGAATGTTTTGAAAACCGAAAGAAGATTTTGTAAATACAGTTTTTGAAAACAAACTATGAAAAGAAAAAGGTGCTGGGACTTACACTCTATTAGAGGCCCACTTGAAAATGATTTACTGTTTATGAGAAACGGTTGATTGAAATACTGTTGTGAAAACAATTTTGAATTTTGACAAAAAGTCAATTTAATTAGGGTAAAGATGAAATCTAAACCTAATTGAGACCTAAATGGCTTAGGGTTTTATCACAAAATATTCATGAGGTATTAGGTTTTTTGAAAGTTTAGTGAAAACATATATTAAAACGTATTTTAAACCACTTAAAACAACACCATTTTCAACCTAATAAAAACATACAAAATAAATAATATTTTTGTGATTTTTTTGGTTATTCATAAAATATATATATTAATCAACAAGTGTGTAAAAAATGAAGTCAAAATGAATTAATTTGATAGGTTAAATAATTGGTTAAAGTTGTGAAGAAATTAAGTGGAAAAAGTGATAAAGAATAAGGTTTTGTCACCTAGAGGGCTTGAACTCACGCCCTCCAAGTCACTAACCAAAACTCCCACCATCTGGGCTACGCGCGTGGTTTGTTATTCACATGCATCCAACATAATATATTTTAGAACAAGCCAGAAGTTTCAAATTTGCGCGCGCCATGTTCATCTTCTTCCTCGAGCTCAAAGATTTTTTCAAATTTCTAACTCTCTGGTTTCTCAACTAAATGGCATGATGTAAACATCAATCTTGCTCTAAATTTCCTCACGAATCCAGATATGTAACTAACATTTATTTATATTAACTATAGCTACCTAATTTCTCAGAAAACACCAAGAACATATGAACCCTAAATTTGAAATTAAATGACAAACAAGATGAATAAATGAATGATGATAGAGGGTTTTCAATCCTCTGATGATGCTGAACAAGATAGTATCGAGCTTTATCACAAAGAGTACTTAAATTAAAGAGTTGGAGTTCAAAAACTTACCTCTGAAAATGGAGGTCGTGAGGATGATGAGGAACACCTGGGCTTGTGTGAGTGATCCTAAAAGCTTCCTTGGGACTCAATGATGCTAATTGAATGCTTATTGTGACTTCAATCCTTCTGAGTTGCTCTACCCGACACCTTCGATTTGAGCTTCAAGTGGACATGGAGGAGGATGAATATTCAGTTACAGATGAGCTGCAGCCATCTGAACAACTTCACTATGCCCTAAGGAACGTGTCTGGATGCTTGGCTTTGCTTGAAACCTTCTGAATTGCTCTATGGACCTCTAACTGCAACAGCTCCAAAGTGAAAGCAACAATGGTGTTCCTCCACCTACAAAAGTGATCCAGGTGCTTGGATCACCTCAAATGAGCCCCCTTGAGATGTTAGAATGCTTACTTTCCAAAGAGAAGCTCTGGTTTGAAGAAAACGATTCTTCTTGCCAAAGAACTTTGAAAAACCATAAGCATGAGAAGAGAAAGAGAAAGCAAGGAATAAGGTTGCTTTGGTGTGAATTGTATGAAGGATAGCACTTGTATTTATAGGCAAATGGTTCAGTATAGTTGCAGAGGAGTGTGGTTACTTAGTGAGGTTGATTTGGTTTCTTGGTTATGAAGGAATTCAAAAATATCCAAAATGCAATGATGGGAATTTTGATTCTATTTGATCAATCCCCTAGCCCTCGATTTTGCTTGATCTTAGGGGACAAATCTGAGACAGAAATGAGCTCCAATTGGTTGGGAAGAGATTCCTTTGGTGATTCATCATCTTGCCATAAATTCTCAAATGTAATCATTACATAATCACATGCCTTTGTTTTTGGGAATATTCTCTAATCCTTATGCAATGATGAAAATGGATGTATGGTCTGCTTGCAGATGTATTAAAGGTCGGGTAGCATCATTTAGAGAAGTCATTTGCACAAAATTGCAAAGTTCCAAATTGCACATGACCTATAATTTTCACTTCAAGTGCCTAACTTTGATCAATCATATCTCTTAGATCAAAATGAATTTGGAGAAGGTTGAGCATAATTTGGAAAGCCCTTAACATGTACTTCAATTCATTAGTTTGGTGTTTGCCCAAATTCTTTAGGGAAATTAGTGAAAAAGTCCCATAAAGTTTGAAGAAAACTAGGGTTTTCTTGCATGTTTTGTGAAGGCAGCCACTTTGAAGCTCCATAACTCTTCAATGGTTGATTTTTAGCCAAAAAATTATATGTGTCAAAGTTGTTTATTGGATCAAAATATACAACTTTCATGTTGAAAGTTTTTTTCAGTTTGTAGGTGAAATTTTGAGAAAATCCCTTCCAAAGTTTGGCAAAAATCACTTGAAAACACTTAGAAAATTTTCTAAGTATGAAAAGTCAAACTTTTGACTTTTGATTCTTGATTGATTTTCTTGATCAAATGACTTCAAATATCATATGTTGATGATTTAAAACTTCAAAAGTCATGGTTGACCAAAATTTCCAAAAAGTCAAAGGTGATCTTGTTCAGTTGACTTTTTCCAAATGAAGTGAATTCTTGGACTTTTGTGATGAATCAAACTTTCCTCCTCAAATGAGTGATGTGAATGGATTATATTGAGGTAATAGAAGCTCTTGAGTCATGCTTTGAGTTTTGGATCCATGTCCTGATTAAAAGTCAACTATCTTGGTGAATTAGGTCAAAAACCCTAATTGTCGACCAGATGAAATTGATGACTGTAGGCCTTGAATTGAAGTGTAATGCCATATGGATATTGTCATATGAACTATTTGAGAATGGTTGAAGTCTTTGAGTGATACCTTTGAGCTTTCTAGGGTTTCCCAAATGTGACCCCTGATTTTAGTCCTTGATGGGGCTCAAAACCCTAGACTGGTGAGGTAAGCAATCCTTAGTCCAGCTGATGGGTATCTAATCAATCATAGGTGGATAGAATGAAGCTTTTGAGTCCCATAGTTGTGTTAGAGACCATCCCTTTTTCTGATTGATCCTTTGCCTGAGTTCTTTTGTTCCTGAACACCCTCGACTAAGTATCAGATGAATAAGTGACTGCTCTGAGTATCTGCTTTGTCTTTGATGAAAAGTTTAAAAGATATGACATCTCAGGGGGGGTCAAAATTAGGGTATGACAGTTATTAACATTGTTTTCATTTAATTATTGTTTAACTAAAATAAAATATCATAAATATTTGATTTATTTAATTATTGTTTATTTAAATTTGAAACCATGACTAACACAAAACACTAAATAATTTTAAAAAAAAGTATTTATGACATCCTGAATTCAAATTAAAATTCAATTAATAGGAAAACATTTAATAAAAATAAGATGAATGGTGTTGAAATAAAAATCTATTTTTCATTATTAAAATAATGCCATACCATTTTTTAAATTATTCATATTTTTTTATTGAGTCTTATTAACATAATTCTTTTCAAAATTACAATAATATATTATATTCATAGATATTTGTGTGTTATGAAAATGGTGCGTCTATATAGACTGAATTTTGGTGGTTGGAGCTCATTGTGAGTTGTATCCGATAAATGCAATTGTAAAAAAAAAATTGGCTTTTGAGTTTTACACGTATTGTAATTTGTAGTGACTCAATAAATATCAGAATACGTTAATTGTAGTGTAATTTGTGGTTCTCAATAAATGTCAGAATATATAATTATAATGTAATTTGAATTTGAATTGAATAGTCATAAATGTCAGATTATTTTATGAAAAATGTATTATTAAGGTAAACAATAAATGCATTAAGATAATGATACGAAAATTACTGTTTATGACATAAAATTAGGCTTTAAAATTGATTTGAATTGGTCAGTGAGTCATTCCTCAGAATTTGCTTATAGTATTAAATACAGAGAAAAACCAACACTGTACTAAAATTAGTAGCTATTTCTATAATTGAATCAGATTAGTAGCTATGATTGACAATAAATAGTTTTCAATTCAGTATGGTCAATTTTTATTTAATATAATTATACTCTTAATTAAGTTATAATTTTCTATGTCTAAGACTGGAAAAGTCACTTTTAATCTTAGATGCATGCCTAATCTTCAATAACAATCTTCAAAATAAATAAAAAAATGCATTTTTCTCTTATTTTTAATCATTTTTTCGATTTTTTATTTATACATTTTTTCACCTTTTATTAAAAACATAGAAAAATAAGTATAAAAATAAAAATATATGATTAAGAATTTAAATATATTAAGAATTTAAATCAAAATTAATTTAATTTTAATTTTGAGATTATGTTAATAAATTATATGATTATTAAGATAAAAAAATGGAGGGTTTGTTTGAGTAAAAAGGGAAAGTTGGTTTTTAAAATTTTGCAAATCCTCTCCTCCACTGACATGTGGTTCTTGTTTTCTTAAATGTTTAAATTTTATATCTCTTTCAAAAATCCAATCATTTTTTTCACATGGTTTTTTATTAAAGAAAATTTATTATTTTTAATTTTTAATATAATTTATTATTTATTATTTATAATTTCAAATATCACTTCTACAGTTAATTAACCTCTTTTTTTTATCAAATCCATTGACCTATTTGAAGTATTAAACATGAAGGTGCAAAAACAATACATAAACAACCATAAATTTAAAACATGCAAATAAAAAAATGCATTTAAATTTTCTCAAAATAAAATAATAATCCAGTGATACAGTGACCTTAAATAAATTAATGAATTAAATTAAAATTATCTTAAATAAACTCTCTTATTTTAATTATACATAGTAGTCATTGCAATAAAAGTTATATTAGGTAAACTATTATTTTAGGTATATTATATTTGATGCATAATTTATTTTTAAATTAATACCAATTATAAATATCCTTAATAACTTTGATTTTATGCATTTATTACTATCACAATCAATAAATGGCTCTTATAATATTTAATGATAAGAAATAAAATAAAATAGATCAAATAAATTGATTGGTCTTTATTAGCTACACTAAGATAATTGCGGACAACTTCCATGGCTAATTGATGAGCATTCTTGTTTTGAAGCTTAGCTAACCCATCCATTGCTTCGTATATCTCTTTATCGGTAAAATACTTCAGTTGATGGCGTGTTGGTGCTAGTACTGGACCCTCTCATTTTTTAATAAACTCGTTCCGCTTATAAAATCCCTATAAACAGAGACACACCAATCACTTTAATGCTCCAATAATTTGAAAAAAGAAAACTAAAAAGAAAGCTCCGAGATGAAATAAAAATTACTGTTAAAAAACCAACCAATTAGCATATGAATTCAGTATAGTCAATCAAAGCTACTTCAATATTCATTCATGAACCATTCAAACAATTCCCTTTCAAAAAGCTCTGCACCTCATCAAAATACAATGTCCATCATGAAACAAAAAGTATATTACAAAAAAAAAAAGAGACTCCATTCAAGTGTTCATCCAAATCCATTACAATACATGTCCATACAATTTATTACAAAAATCAATTACAAAATTCAAAGACAATTACACCATTTAAATACAAAAATTATTCTAAACATTTTTACAGCCAAATCTTGGTCCCATTCTCGTTCCATCTTCAAACCATTTCTCTTCATTTCTTTATTTTTCAAGCCATTTCCACTTCTTCTTCTTGAATACTCTTACCACCATGTCTTGCCATGTTCAATCTATAAAGCCTCTGCAAATAATGACTCAACTTGCAACAATCATTCAAATTCAACCCACTGCCATACACAAGCAGACTCTACTTAATCACATCAATATCCATTCAAGTACTACCCTGCATTCACACACAAAAAAACAGACCCATCATAATCCAAACAGTGAACTCAGTTCTAAAGGTACAAAGAAAAAAGCTTCACAAATAAACCAATTCAGCTAACCTACCAAACCATATACATTTTCATTCAAATATCACAACCGCATCAGTTCACTATCAGCTCTGCAGTAAAGAGAAGATAATATACAGTTCAGAAACACCTGGCATAATACAGAGGGTTCTTGCAGCCACTTTCCATATTTTCACTCACCAAAATTTCAATCAATACAAATAAACCAAATCACAACAGTCCACTCTACCTTCCAACTCTGCAAACCATCTTCAAAACTACAAAACAGAAAGCCATACAACTCAAAACAATGATGCTCATATCAAAAACCAAACTCAACATGAACCAAAAAAAAAAAAGAAAACCAGTTGCTAGTGATACCATCAAGAATAGAACATGCATAGAATATTAGTTGAAAGCTGCAAACACCGTCACAAAATATAAGCCAAGAGGTCCACCAAAATGAATAGAACATGCATATCAATCTCTTATTGCTAGTGATACCATCAAGAACATGTCTTTTTCCCTTCCCCGATTTCCAGAGCTGGTTAGTAATACCAGCAAGCTTCGGTCTTTTTCCCTCCACTCTATTATGATATTCCAAACACACACACACGTTAAAGCACCACAACATGTTATCACAAAGAACCAAAAGTCCAAACAAAATATCAACAACTAACTACAATCAGATGTCAAACAATTATACCTTGCCCGAAACAATCGATTTCAAAGCCACTTGCTTCTTCAAATACATAACAAACGAACAAATCGATTTCAAAATTTTCTAAAAATAAAACAAAAATCAGATAAGTGACCGGAAACGATTATGGTGGTGGCTGTAATGGAAATGAGTGCAGAAGATTTCGGTGATGACATCCGAGTGGCGAAGGGAAGTCTCACGGGAGCAGATTCAGAGGTGGTTTGAAACGGCTGCGCTTTCGAAGTTGGTGATGGAATCAGTGCGGTTTCGTGTTTTTGCGTTAGGGTTTGTGTCCCATCGTTCACCTTTCTCGATTAGCCATGGGGAACTTGGTACAGAGGTGGAGAAATAGAGAAGAGAGAGATGAATGAGTCTTGGGAAGGCTGGAAGAGAAAGAGTTTTGGCTTATTTAGTGAGATGGTAATTTGTGGAGAAAGATAATATATATATAATAATGAATGGTTTAGGGTTTTCTGATTTGACATTCAAACGGTGCATTCTTTTCATTTTCCCAAAAAAAAAGTTGGAAAGTGACTTTTTAGAAAACTGGGAAGTGGTTTTTCATTTCTCAAGGTGAAATTTGAAATTTGAAATCCAAATAAATATGCAATTGATTTAATTATTTAATTATGGAATTAAAAAAATAAAAATGGAAATTGAAGAGTGGGAATCGTGTAGATTTTTGTAGTGATGCCATGTTAGCAAAATTCAAATTACAATCAACCATATTACAGCATTTAACAAAAGGACTAAGTTGCCCTTAATTATTAGATTAGATGAAGTTAAACTCAGTTAGGGTAATCGTGGAATTTCCAGGTACTTTAACTTTTATATATTGTTAATAGATGAAAACTTAATACTCTCTTTCTCAAAGTACCAACGGTACTGTTATCTCAAAAAGAAAAGAGAAAAGCCATTCAATAATAATTATGATATATTGAAGATAAAAGATGTGTCAGAATTCTCTTCCACAAATCAAAGCTCCCTCCTCTCATTATATTCTCTCTCTCTCTTGCTATTATTATAAACTAGTCGGAAACCCGTGCGTACGCACGGGTTCTGGTATGTTAAACCGAATTAATGTACAGATAGTAGTTGATTTACATTTTAGTTTTAATAATTTTTATTTAATAAAAAATAAATTTGAAATATTAGATTGAATAACAATAAACCATGTATATAATTGGGCCTTTCTGTATAAAAGCAAAAGGAGAAGGCCCGGACCAAAACTTTAAAAAGGGCGAAGGCCCATAAGTTAAATTATTTAACCTTTCTAAAGTGAGGAAGTAAAACGTTTTACAGGATCTACTTTCATATAATACTGTTGTTGTTGTTTCGGAAACCCATTTTCACATTTAAGAAGTGTTTATCATCTTCTTGAAACCATCCTCTTGCAAATCAATGGCAGGTCCTCTGGGAAACGCATCCGTTTATGGGTAAGTTGAATGAATATGTTTAAATTTATTACTTATGTCGTAGAAATGGAAAAAATTTGCAAGTCATTTTAAACCCTTGCATGTGTTATTTGGTCTTAGATCATCACATGTTAGGGAAAAAGGGAAGCAACCTGCCGAAATAGAAGACGAAATAATGGTTTATCCAAAGCTACAAAGAGGACCGGCTAAGCATTCCATTTCATCGGATGAAACCAGGTATAAAATGTATTTGTAAATTGGTTAATGCTGTGGAACATGCATGTGTATTTTATAAGCGTTATATGGAAGAAAAATAGAATGTTAAAGCTTATAATGTCATAAATCTCATATACTTGTTTTATTATGGTGTTTTGTTTTCAGCTTTGATCCTGATGAGCCTGAAATTGTTGAACACAGATGGTGTAAGGAGATAACCTTTGGCTATGTTTCAAAAAAAAAATGTTATGGTATGATAAAAAAGGTGACTTTTGATCTTTGTCTGAGATTTGGTAAAAAAATTTGTTGCATGTGAAAGTAGCAGTCATTATGAAATAAGTTTGAGAAAGTAGTTCTGAGTAAAAATATAGTTGGTAAACTAAATTTCTGGAATGAGATGTGTTTTTTTTTTATTTGTGTTGTAGTTTTTAGATCTGTGTGTATATGTTATTCGTATAATTATAGCATTGCATTTTGTAGTTTGCATCTCTGAATCCTGGATGTTGTATATTTGAAGCATTTTCCCAGGTATGTTTCAAGAAAATGGTTAAAGGTGAACCAGAGATCAATTGTTTTTGTTGATGAAGATAGTGGGGAGTCATGTAATGCCAGAATTAAGTGTGCTAAGAGAAATGGAAAGATCATGAAGTTGGAGAAGCATATTGGTCCAGTTTGGTATGCATATGCGAAGAAGAAGAATATCAGAAGGCGTGACATCGTGCGGTTTAGGATTACACCATCTGCCGATCATCTTTATGTGAAATTGTTTAAGAATTCTGTTTAGGCCATGGATGTTGTTGTTGATGAAGTAATATCTTTTGGACATCTTTATGTAAGGTAGTAATATGTTTTGGGAAATTCTGGAAATCTGTATTTATAGTATGATGTTATTATCAAATTGTTATGAAGTTATGTGAATCTGTGTTAAAGATGGTATGTAGCCGACCAAGTTATTTATGTTAAAGATTGTACGTAGTTTATTATGTTATAATGCTTTAAAGTATGAATATCAGTAATTTAAATAAATTTTGAATGGATGCTATGCATATCATATAAAGTTTGATATTTACCAGAAGGAAGAGAAAAAGTTACAAATAAAAAGTAGTTTGGAAATAATATATATTTTTTATAAGTTTAGATAAGGAGGATGTTAAACTATTTTTAGATAACTGAATAACATATGGGTACTTATGGTGTAAAATAAGAACCGAATAAAATAATAAAAGAACCTTAAAAAAAGGTTAAATTAAAAAGATATAAACCAACCAACACCAATGGTTCATTTATATAACCATGGCCCAAAGGCCCAACCTCAAAATGTATTACAAGTTGAGGGGAAAAGGTGGGCATTATTTTCTATAAATTAGGTACATCTGCATTAAGATATTGCAGAGATACACCATACTCATTAGTTATTATATAGTAATGTTTCTATGAAGGAATAATTTAGTAGGCATAACAAAGTTTGTGGTTACAACATTCAGGTAAATGGTTTGAATCCACTGCATTAGGTAAAATATAATTACAACATTCAGTAAATGGTTTGAATCCACTGAATTTGAAATTTCAAAATATATAACTAAAATGTTGTAATTTGGAGTATATCAAAGATGGTAGAATAATTGGCTGCAACATTTAAAACATGAAACATTAAAAATATATAACAAAAATGTTTTAATTTGGAGTATATCAAAGATGGTAGAATAATTGGCTGCAACATTCAAACATAAATGAAAGGTGTAGAAATAGATTTAATATTATTGAAGTTTAAATGTAATGTTAAAAATAGGAAAATTGATATATGAGATATTAAAATCTATATATATATATATATATATATATATATATATATATATATATATATATATATATATATATATATATATATATATATATTGTACTAAGTACAACACAAAAGTCAAAATGTGACCAAAAAAGAAATTATAATAAGTCCAAAACATAAAAATATACAGAGATGACAATAAATTGAGTTGCCCAAAAAAGTATTCACAAAAAGACAAATTTTCCAAGAAAGTAATGTACTTCCCATGTTATGTTTTTTTTAAAAAGGACAAAGTAATGTACTTCCCATGTTATAGAAAAAGGGCCCAACGATATGCACTTTAGGTTAAGAATAGCATTTTTGGCCCAACATAGAAACATCTGAAAGTACGTATTAATGTTAGTTTTGTAAGTGAAAAGCCATTACTTCCAAATAGCAAGTTAGGGTTTTGCTGCAGCGGTAAGGAGCAGGTTTGCGACGCTGCAAGAAATACATTCTCGGAGCAATGACGTATTCTTCGCCCTTCAATATTCCAGACCGGTAAGTTGCATGTTTTCATCGTTTATGAGTTGCATGTTCATTGTTGTGGTTTATAAGTTAAATTTGTTGTGTTTGCAAAATCAGAAACGAAGAGCAACTTGCGATGGAGAATAACTGGGAAAGACTGAGGAGGGAGGCCGAGATTCGGCGAGTGATGGAGTTGTTTACTGTTGTAGGGGAATGGAGGAAAGGTTGGGAAAGACCCAACCGTAGAAAGTGGAGGGGATGCTTGTGGAAACGTGAAAGTCATTTTAGGGTGATTATGGGTGCTCTTGAGAAAAGACGATCTTCAATTAAATGGAAGGCAACTTGGCAAGCTCTCAATTCTGGGGTGGGCGGAAATCGATCTGGAAATACCAAAGGGAATGCGGGAAAACAGGTTGTCCTTGGTGTTGGTGAAAGGAGTAGTATGTCCAGGAGAGAAGCACGACGTACTGTTATTGAATTATCTTCAGATTCAGAGAGGTAAAATGTAGAAATGATTTGTGTTACTTACATATTGATTGGTTTGCTTGTCTGTTATTAGGAACGTTTAGGCTAGACATGTTTTGATGCATGTAAGATATAGTTGTTACTTTGTAGGTTATAGATATTAGCATAAGTTATGTGAAATTAGTTAAAATGTTTATAAGACAGATGGAATAAAGATTTTCACCAAAAACATTTTCACAGATTTATTAAAAATATACTCTCATAAATGCTAATTAGATACTCTCAGTTGATAAGAAGCTGTGACATGGAATAGCAGTCGATTTAACTTCTGTTACTGATGTTGTAACTATTATATTAACCTTGAGACATGTTCTAAGGCTGTTCCTCGGGATGCAGGGATGACAAGCTCGACAATGAAAGTGATGATCGCAAGAACCTCCGAAAGATTCAGAAAGGACAAAGTTCAGGTGTTAAAGAAAGGTAAAACTTGGTATTTGGTAGTTAGAAAAAGTTCTGATTCATGTATGATAAAGACCATAACAATTACATAATAAATAATGGCAATGATTTAGTCATTATAGTTGAAATGTTATTTACAAAGTTTTATTGTTGATTTTCTGGATGCAGGGAGGAGAGGGATGGAAAAGAAAGGAGTGCAGATTGGAAGGGAAAAGCAGTTATGGTAGAGGATAAAGCTGAAGAAGGGTAAATATATTAATTTATGTTCTATATATAGAAGATAAATCATAAAAAATTGTCCAATATAAATACAAGTGTCATTTTTGTAGTAGTATATTCTGGTTTAGTATTATAGTTTGAAATGTTTATTTGTTTAACAGGGAAGCTGATGAGGTTGTTGTAATTGAAAAAGAAAAAACCAGGACCAAGGTGGTTTCAAAACCAAGAGCAATGGGCAGACAAGTTCTTGTAAGTTATTTAGTAATCCTGTCCCTTTGTATGGATTTAATTCAAGTGACCTAAAGTAATGCGTTGTGTTAACTCGAGTAATTTATATTGAATGTGTAGCAAATTCCTGCTGATGTCATTACTGGATGTGAACTGGAAGGCAAGACTGCCATCGGCCTATATGACACCGACCAATGCAAGGGCTACAAATGTGTCCTTAAGAAGAGAGATGATATGAACGAAATGTTTCTTTGCAGGGGGTGGTATGAAATATGGGAAAAGCAGGATTTTCAAGAAAGGTGATATTCTGCATTTCACCATTAGGTACCCCCCTGTCGAAGAAATATTGGTCTGTGTTGTCCGTGGGAATGAATGAAGAATTTGATGTTTGTTATTTGTCTTTTGGTTTAGAATGCCGTGACTTTTGTGGATGATTAAGTAAGTTTTATTATATTTTGTTGTAAAATATGTATGGACAACCTAAGTTGATAGTATCTGCACTTTGGTACTGGTAATTATAGTAGTTTAATTATATAAATGGGTGTTTGTGATATATATATATATATTTTTGATATAGCACTGGAGTGTTAGTTGAATGCTGTGGGATTTTTTTTGGTATATATACATTGGCATAAGTTGGATATTATACTTTTGGTATGAGTATACAGTTAAAAAAATTTCAGGAGGCGTGACATTGTGTGGTTTAGGATTACACCAGCTGCTGATCATCTTTATGTGAAATTGTGTAAGAATTATGCTTAGGATATGTGTGTTGTTGGTAACGTACTAAATTATTTTGGGGATGTTTAAATATTTAGAACAAAATGTATGGATGTATTCTGTTTTGGAGCAACTCTGGAAATTTGTAGTTTAAGTATGATGTTATTATGAAGTTGTTATGAAGTAATGTTAAATTATGTTTTAGGTGTTATTGGTACATGTTACCAGAAATTATAGTTCATTTAGAAAAATATAAAACAGCAATAGTTGGAAATAAAAAATATTTTGAAAATAAGTGTTAAATGGTTAGATAAAGGAGGATAACTGGAGAAGTTTGTTTAGTTTTCTAATTAGAATCGTTAATCTAAGTTTCCAACATTGAATTAAATTATGGTTTTGAAGGTGTACCAAAAATATGTTTAGTTTGTATTTATAGAATTGGGCCAAGGCCTAATGCAGCCAAAAAAGATGAAACAAACTTAGCATATTTGTTAGATTATATTGAGTAGAGATTTCGGGCAAGGCCAATGAACACAACAAAGATGAAAATACAATATCTGAAATAAATGTAAAAAGAAAAAACTATTAACCAAGCATCACAATAGTGTAATTTGTTTGATTAAATTGGGTCGAGAATTGGGCCAAGGCAAAACGAACCCAATAAAGATTAAAATACAAAATCAGAAATAAATGAAAAATTAAAAAATTATAAACTTAGCAACAGAACTGGCTAATGTAAAAATCGTGGGCCAGAGGCCCAATCTAACGTTGTACTACAAGTTGAGGGGAAAAGTTTCACATCTTTGTCTATAAAGTAGGTAGAGGTGCAGTTAGATTTTCCACAGATTTACCAAGCTCTTTACGCAACATCAAGTCACATCCTACTGTGTAGTTTGCAGAAATGTCAAGCAAGACCCCATTCAATCCGTTTGTGTTTCCAGTTGAAAGGAAAGAATTAGATTTTTCCTTTTCATAATTTGTTTTGAAAAATGTAATTTCCTTAAGTATTGCTTTGACGAACAAATATATAATATTGTTGGTTTGATTTTTCAGAACTTTGCAAGATTTGCAAGCGGAAACAGCATGGAGACGTCTGAAGATAGAGAAGGCAATTCGGGAGGACATGGAAGAGCGTCGCCTAGCTATGGAGGAAAAGGAAAAAACGGTCATGGAGAAAGCTGTTATGAATGCAAGCAAAGAAAGAGAGGTTTCATCCGCCGTTGACGGTGGTAACATGCAACAGAATGATTGTGCTTCAGAAGAAGCTGGGAAAGCTCAAGGACTTAGAGATGTGAAGGGAAAAAACATTGATTTGGGTGAAAAATCTGAAAAATTCGATGAAGGTGTTGTTAAGGGGGGCTGCATGCAAGTGTTGTTAACAAAGGAAAATTGTCAACGAAGGATAGGCCTTCTCAGATTACCGTTTCTTCAGATGGTGAAAGGTATTGTGTTATGTAGTGTTTATAAAATTTGGATGGTGAAAATGTTTTGATTTATTAAAAGTAACGGTTTAAAGTTTGTTATATGGTCAAATGGAATTTCAGTTCGGATGATGAGTCAAGTGAAGAAGAAATTCGTAGGACTGCACGGTATTTTGTATGGAAGAAGAAAATTAAATCTGGAAGGAGTGTTAGAAAGAATGTGTTTGTAAGTAATAAAAATATTCGAAATATAAATTTGTTATATGTACCTATGTGTTAATAATTTGTTTATGTGCAGCAAATTCCGCAGAAGGTTATACGTAGGTGCCAATTGATTGAAAGGCCTATTGTGTTGGTTGATGCAAAAACAGGACAAAGCTATGAGTGTGAAATCCATGTTGCTGAAAGAAAATACTGTGTTGAGAAGTATATAGGACATGGTTGGTATGAGTTTGCCCGGGAGAAACAACTGAAAAGGGGTGATAGACTGTCCTTTAAGCTGCGTGATCCTCCAGCTACAAGATTGGTCGTCACCTTGTTGAATCGCTGAATCCAGGCTTAATGTTTAGAACATGATTAGAACATGATTATTAATTTGTTTAGAACATGATTATTAATTTGTTCAACAACTTCAATTGTTGATGCTAATATAGCCTGACTTTTCAAGTAATCGAAAGATCTAAAGTTATCCAAGAAAGCAGGGTATGTACTGTTAACAATAGCAACAATAGGATCATCAAACTGTTCTATCAAGATTTCACGCTGAATATCAATTTCAGCATCACCATCGTTAGGCTCAGAAAGTCGGCCTTCTCCCAATTTTAAAAGCCATTTCGAAACTTGATCAATTTCTTTCTTTTCTTCATCAGTCCTGCCCCCCTTCAATCGCATGTTTTTGGTTAAAGTCAAAACCTGACATGAGTGCCATATATACGACGCATTTATAGTAGCGTGAACAATATCGGATCTACTACCCCTAGGAATAACAGGCAAGATTTGTCTGAAATCTCCACCAAATACTACCACCTTTCCACCAAAAATTAGTGTAGAATTGCTACCGGTACTCATAACATCCTTTAAGGTTTTGTCAAGTGCTTCAAAATAGAATTTGCTTGCCATAGGGGCTTCATCCCAAATGATCAAATCGGTTTCTCGAAGTAATTGTCCGTACTCATCATTATATTCAA